>NW_017805478.1:70907-104309 GCF_001891065.2 Hippocampus comes | reverse complement strand
AGAGCTTGACGAGTCGCTCTGATTTGATTAGCTGGCGCCACAAGCCGCGGCTCTACGTGCAACGCTGATTTGCGGCGGTCCCGTTGTTCCTTTTGACGTGCCCTCCAGCTCTTTGCTCGCTCGCAAAGTCACGTTCTTGTCTCAAGTCTCCCCTCGGATTGTTTCTTGCAAACAAATACACCGCTCACAAATGCAAACAAAGTCACCGTTGGCCATGGTGATCGAAAAAAATCCACTGGGCTCAATTCTGGGGCCTCTGCTGTTCTGTTGCTATTATTTGTTTTCCAATCTTTATTAGGGGTCGCGAGAACAAAGCCAATGCGCAGAGGGGATGGAGCCTTTTCCGTTGCCGGTGCCCCTCTGGTGTTTGTTTTGTTCCTTAGAACCTTGTTGTTTCGGACTTCACTTGCTTTACTTTGTTGTGACTGAAATAACGAGTCCAATACGAGAAACACCATCGCCATTTGAGTGTTCAATTCTATCCCTATTCACACCTGATGATCAACTTTAATTTGGTTTGTTTAATCTAACATTTCAAGACAGATTAAGATAATTACTGTATTCAGGAAGAAGGCGATTATAAATTGATTTGAAAAACAAGTGTGTGTGCATTTGTGTGCATGTGAAAGAGAGAGAGAGAGAGATGCTGTTCTTTTTGACCTTCCCCAGTAATCACGGGAAAATTAAACAACAGCAGCATCGTCCCTCAACCACCCCCCCCCACCCCACCCCTACCATCCATTACCACGGTTCTGTTTGCCCCTCCCACCTTTGATTGCACTTCAGGGTTTTTTGTGTAGACACCTGTTGTCACAACACAAACGCGTGCGCTTGAACAAAAGGCTTCCGCTCAATCACAAATGCTCTCCCACCTCATCTTCCTGGACTGTATAGTTCACACAGTTGCCGCTTGGCAATTTTTAGAGAGCCGGAGAGAGAAAGACGCTTGTTGCTGGGGAATGAATTGGCTCTTCACGACCATGCGATTCTTCCTTTTCAAACCATAGACAAATGTTTTGTTTGTTTATTTGTTTCAACCCTTTGATGGGCAAGATGCTGACTCGGAGGGTTTGTTTATCCTGGTGTGGTTGGCAACTCATGGGTGACTAAATGCCAGATGTGAGCGTAATTAGGACTGCAGACAGACTTGATTACTCACAGTTACTTGTGCCCCCAATTGCTGCTGTGTGAAAATAAGAGTATCTGTGTGAGGAGCTCTAGCACGGCAAGAAGGGAGAAGGGGTGGGGGTGGGGGGGAGTCCATTTTATTTAGTCTTGCTCTGCTTCAGGATGATTATACATCAAACTGGGACCGTGTGAGGATAAGAGCGTGAGCAGGGCAAATTAAACTGAAAGACAAATAAAATATCAAAGTCCGCTGTTGCATACAGAATGCATCTCATCTGCATGCGGCCCACACGGAACATTTGGAATACTTTCCGGTGATGAGAAGACAGGAAAGACCAAAGAATACACTCCATTTGGATAATGGATTCCCACAACTGTGCCATGAGGTCCTTGTACCTTTTGGATTTGTGGCTTGAGGCTATTATACCCCCCCCTCCCAAAAAAAAAAAAAACATTTCCAAGCCAATCCAATGAAACAGCATTGGATGAGAACCTTGTGATCAAGCACTGAACTTGAAGCAGCTTCTTTTGTCCTAGTAGACCGACAGACGTCCCCGCAAAGAGAAGGACACACACTATGCAGGGGCAGGGGGGGGGGGGAGTTTGAGGGCAATATGTTGAATCATTTTGAGGGCATCATGATCTCGCATGCATATATATACACACACACACACACACACACACACATTAATATTCAAAACACACACAAAAAAAAATCCCCCAGCAGGTGGTACTGTCTAAAAGAATGATTTTTACCGTCACATTTTCGATAAGAGTTGCTTGCCTCTTCCATAGACATTTTAAAATCGTGATTCAAAGTCTCGGCAGGCATTCTAATTTCACTTCTTGTCGATTTGATTATTCCTTCTTTTTTTTTTTTTTGCTTGTAATATCTGTAGTATGTGTGGATCGCTGCAGTTTTGTATTTTCTAACCTTTGTGTGTCCTCTTTGTGGGAAGTCCTCGATGAAGTTGGCGCCGTTCAATGTGCTCAAGTAAAACTGACCCTTCCTGTCATTGGGGGGGGATCAACCACAGGCAAATTTCCTGCTGCGACTTTCAATGTTATCTCTTGAACATTTTAAGTTTACATTTTCCCGCCTCAAGTGTAACGGTTTATACTGCACAGAACAGGATGTATAAATAGATTTAAATAAGAGTCGGGAGCCGTATCGGCTGTCATAACAAAACATGTTTTGTCCCACGGGGACGCCACGCAGTGACGCAAGACAGTTCACAGGAGTTCACGACAAGAAAGTTTTCTCTGGTTGCGTGTGCACTTTTTTTTTTTTTTTTGTCAACGTTCCCCTGAGGGAACTTTTGCCTTCTGGCTGCACAATTACGAGTGCCACTTTGTGTGTCGTGGGTAACACATCAATCGGAGCCAAAGCTCACACACAGTTCGCCCTGAGGAGCATTATTTGGACCTGAAAGGTGAAAAGGTGAATTCAGATTTCATTTCTGGTTTGTTTTGCTTCGCTATTTTGTTATTTAATGACTAGTTTCGCCATATACAATTTAAAACTCTGAATCTTGGCTCGGACCTTCCTGTGGGAAGTTTTCGCTGTGCCTGCCTGGATATTGTCTCTATGCGCGGAATTCATTAGCCGTGCGGGGGTTCTGATGAGGTGAACTTTGTGTGTTTGCATGCGTGTGTGTGTGTGTGTGTGTCATTGTGGTCCTGAAAGCTAGTCGTCGCACGTTTCTGCCCAACTTATCACAGGAGGTTATTGAAGCTTTTTCCACGCTCTCATTTTCATTTTTTACGCAGTTAATTGAATCCCTGGTTCATTCCAGCCATTCTACGAATCGTGTTTCAAGGAAAATGAGAATGTCATAAAAGTGGAAATGAAACACTACCCCCACCCTCTTCCCAAAAAAGAAGGGGAGGGGAGTGGAACGATTTCCAAGAACGTGTTATAAGGACATTCATAAATCAACAGTCAAATGTTGATCACCGAATGGAATTTATTGATGTTCGATATAATCGTTTGGAATGAAAAATGTGAAGTCTCGCAAGGCCCCTTCTCCAATTGTGCCTCAGTTCCTCTCGCCGTTGCAGGGTTTCCATGAAGGCCCAAGACGTTGGTTTGTGATGCGTGTGGAGAAACTGTAAGGAGCCGCGGCAACACAACTAAACCCGTGAAACGCCTCTGGTTAAAACACAACACCGATCGCAAGGCATTCATAATGAGGAGAGAGTTCTTTGGCGCTGACGGCAGCCGCTATCCAGGTACTAGGTAGTGCCTGCCGTAAGGGAAAAAAGGACGAGGCGCTTTTGCTGTTGGGATTGTTTGAACGAAATAATAAGGGTCATGACATAAGTCACAAAATAAATACGTTTGGAGTCATGGATCCATTAAAGTGACGGAATGACTTGATCATTTGAAGTTGAAGCGTTACGACGTTCCTCGTCTACTTATGGTTGTATTGGGTTGAAGTTTTCTTTTTCCATACGATGGTCTTTTTTTCGTTTTTTTTTTGGGGGGGGTGAAGAGAAAAACTCTTCGCTGGCTGACAGCTTCGGCTGTTTCTTCAGCATTCATCGGAGCTGTCAGTACTTCCTAGCCTGTCTTGAAAATAGAAACCTTGAACCTATTTAAAAGATAAACATTAAGCATTCACGCGGGGCACTTTTACATAAATAAAACAAAATTTCTGGGTTCAGTGGAGCTATGCACCGTATATTTGTATCCTGTAGGCATAGCAAGTAAGGAGGTGTCAGATGTCTCATTCTCCTCCTCGACAAAACCGATCCGGGAAGTCAGTTTCCCTTCCCTTCCCCTTCCGCTGCTTTTTTTCAGATTGTTTTGCATCTCACCATGGGACTTTTGATGTCAATGAGAGCGTCAAATGTGATGTGACCCAGTGATTAGAACATATGTCATTGTGGGGTGGGGGGGGCGCTCGGATCGGAAACAACGGCGCGGGGATGTGTGAATGCAAAGCGAAGGCTTTCATCTGAGAGCGCCGCTTCCTATTATGACGCAAAGTCTTTGAAACGTGCATCCAGGCAGCCTCTTCTCAAAGGAAGGATAAAGGGCGGAGGTCTGGATGCAACAAAAAAAAACAAACAAACAAAAAAAACTGTCTTAAAGTGCCAAAAGAGCCGATTTGTCTTAATTAAATGGAGCTCTTTGGGAGAATGGAGTAAATTGATTTTAGCTTGAAAAATGTGACATATGACCGGGGACCGGGAACACAATAAAACAGGCTTTATTTGCACTGGAATTCATAAAAGGAAGGAAGGAAATTTAAATTCAATTTGTGTGGAGCTTATAAAACATGATAAGGGAATAAATAATGACTCGCGCATTGCTTGTACAAACAGTAAGATGTTGTCGATCTTAATCATTTTAAGCCTAAAAGAATGTTTGAGGAGAGTATTTAGTCATCTTCAAAGATTAAAACGGATTCAGAAAATGGATAAAGGCCAATACGGAAGTATACTGTGCCTAATGTTTGAACTACGTGTACCGTATACATATTGAGAAGAATGCCAACGCTTCAAATGTCGTTGGAACATCCACTGACCTGTCCACGTAGCGATAGTGAAGCGTTGGGGGGGAATACTTCCTGATTCCTGAATGATTGATTGTCAAAAGTTACTCTTATATTGAGAAGAATGCCAACGCTTCAAATGTCGTTGCAACATCCACTGACCTGTCCACGTCGCGATAGTGAAGCGTTTGGGGGGTGTACGACTACTTTTTGCCAAAACAGCCCCCTTTAGGTTTTCAATATTGGCCCGATCATGTATTGCCGATTTGCTGTATTTGCGCACACGTGTCTCATTTAAATTCCCTTTAGTGACTCCTATGCAAATGCAATCAGAAACACAAACGGCTGACTCCTTTTCTCCGGTCTTCTTGACTGACAGCCTAATTTTGCCGTGCTGTGCGCGGCACCTCATTAATCTTATTTACCTCTTCCCATAATCCCATTGTGCCTTTTTTTAAGATCGTCATTATGCCGTTACACCTTCAACATTTGACACACGCTTTGGCTTGAGTCTCATCCAGCTTTATCCTCAAGTTACAGCGTTGGCAATTGGGATGAAGTTAAGAATCTAAAAAAACGTCCTCGTGTCGGACGGGAAACGTTCACGTTGGCTAGATGTCGTCACTCGTTCCTGAGGACCGAATTGACGAAGCTCTCTGATGACCCTTGAGCCTGTTCGGTCCCATTTTAGTCTCGAAGCATCAGTGACCCCCGACCCATGGACAAGCATGCTTAGGGGGGGATACCCCAAGAGAGGAAAATAAGAGTCAGGGAAAATCGAGGCTTTCGGGACAGAAATCGAGTCGGAAAAGGTCAGACTGGAACAAAGAATTTGGAACCAGCGCAACCGTACAAAGGCAAAGTGTCACATCCGCTTTGTTGCCATCCGATTGGGAGCTGGCTTTGTTTTTCGACAGCGATCACGTTTGTATGGTTTTAATGCTGACATACTTGAACCAAAAAAATAAAATAAACACAATATCATGGTCCCTAATTGTAATTATGTAAATGCGTATTTCATTGTATGTATTTTCATTTGCTATTATTCGAGTGCTAAATAGGAGGCAAACATTTTTGACCGGTGGCTTCTGATCTTTTGTGTGTCACAAGTAGACAAGTACATGTTGTTTGCAGGCCGGCAACCTTTTTTTTTTTTCATTGCTTTTAAATTGCCAATTTAAAATCATCATAATAACTTAGTCATACAACTTCCATGCCAACACGCACTGATAGCTGCCAAAGAAGGTTACTTTATGGGAGAAATACATGTTGACCCACACAAAGAATCTCCTCCGCTCCAGCTTCTGCAAAACAAAACACACACACACACACACACACACACACACACACACACACACACACGCGCACGCACACACAGGCTCTTTCCACCTATTGTGATGGCTGTCTTGGTCTCCCCCCCTAATTGGCAATTAAATTGCATCTGCAAAGCAATCAGAGAAAAGCGAGGACAGATGTGAAGCAGAGAAAAGGAAGCTTGTTTATAGTTTTCCCGGCGATAACTTTCTAGTCTGTTGTAGAGGACATGGAACATGGGAGAGGTGAGCCTCAACTTCCGTCGACAAACGTTCACACAAACAGGGTAATTGCACATATAAAAACGTGATCTGATGTGTTGAAAGTCATTGTGAATAACGGCCTCGTAAAAACACAAGCTTCAATTATTCAAACGATGTCGTGGTGATGGACCCATATAGGATAAGTGTGATTCTTTCTTAGGAAATTAAGGTTGATGATTTCAGTTCTGCCCTGCTTGTTAGTTTCCGAGTTGACCTTTCACTTTTGTATGGTTGCCTGAGTGGCTACCGATAAAACGCACGAGACTCACGACGAGCCGCCGGTGGCCACAACTCGCATCAGGCGCTCGCGTTCAGCTGCCGGGCGAATCCAAGTCCGCACGCATCCCGACGCCTGATCAATAATTAGCTCACTTTGCTAGCCTTGCTAAACTCACTTGACATGTGTTACGTTGACCAGATGAATGCAGATGCAGGCCTTGGCTAACGTCAGACTGTGCACTCCGTTTTTTCCTTAATTGCTCAACACGCATGAAATAAACCAAGCAAATAAGCGGCTCATTTGCGATTGTGTCCCCCCTTTGACAGGGTGCTGCAAAAAAAAATGGTCAAACCTGAGCTTGCGGTTACATGTTTTGAAACAAGCAGGTTTTACCCTCGGGGCAGCTACATTCTTATTTCCCCCCGCCCCTCTCTCCTAACACTGGGGCGATTCTGCCATCAGAGATAGCGCTCTTGTTCTGAACAACGTGTGTTGAAGGGTAGTGGAAAAACAACAACCTCTGGCAAAATAAATGCAAAGTACAATCAAAGCGTCATCAAAACCAAATGGATTATTGGAATGGCTGATAAGGTTCCGTTGAATCGAGCGCTGCCTGTGTTAGCCTGTGAGCGGGAGGGGTGGGGGTGGCAGTGGGGGGTGGGGGGTGGCTGTTCTTTTGATAGAAGCCAATGCCGGGTTCAGGCGCTGATGAGCAGCTAAAAGTGGCCAATTAAATGCAGAAAGCAGAAGAGCAAACCATCAACGCTGACTACAAATGGTGGCGAGCTGGCTTGATTGGGGAGGTCGCAAGGAATCCACGGTTGGCATGCTCGCAAAGAGAGCCTCAAGCGTTCCGTATGTGGCTACGACGTTGCACTTTTACACCAGAAAATCCCAACAATTCCAACGTGAAAATCCGTGAAAACAAATCCACCAGCCATTTTTTTTTTTTTTTTACATATTCTCTGGCGTTAAAAGCACTTTTTTTTTTTTCGCACTCTTCCATGCGCACACACACACACACACACACACTTTCCAAATCAAACTCACCTGCAACCCCGCGCCCAGTGTTCTTTCTTTGTCACCTCTGATATGAAGCCTCGGAATCATGTTACAGGACAAAACCGTCGGTTAGCCTACCTTTCTCGACAATGTCTTTTACTTAACTTGACATTATCTAAAGGGCAAAAGAATATGAGGAGGCGGCAATCTACTGCAATCTTACAGCCTTCTTCCTCACTTAGTCATATTTTTCTTTCTTTCTTTTTCCTCAGTGACGCTTTGTTCTCTAAGTGCTTGTGCGAAGAGAAAAAAAAAAAAACCAAAGCTGAGGCAAGTGACGTTTGAGTCAACGGAAATGTGACATTAAATTAATCAAACAAATGTGGCTTGTGGAGATAAAGCACTGTAGGAGGAGCTAAGAGGATGGACAAATCCTCAATTGCTTCGGGGTTTCTTTTTCATCCCTTTCAGAGGATGTGAAATTTGCGTGTACAGGTTTGTGCCCTTTAAGTGTGTCACCTTCACGGAGTTTAAATTCTGCAAATCCTTCTCTGTCGGACGATGGCTTGGTGAGGCCTCCGCAAAGCCATCCGCACGCAAACCGCCGCCGTCTTCTGGATATTGTCGTCAGTCGGTTGAATGTAGGGTCACGGTTTTGCACGGGTTCTCTTTCCGTGTACAGACACCTTCTGACCTTTACGTCCGCTCATTACGCTCATCTCCCACCCACTGGTCATGAGACGAGCCCTTCGACCTTGTCCCTCCGTCGAGCCCGAGGCACGGCCGCAATCAGCCTCCCGCCTCGTTGTCATTGATCATGGCTGGGCCTCATAAAAGCGGATGTGAAAGATATTCATGATGGCGATGTCGGGTTGTGCCAAGCAATATGCGTCCGAAAATTCCAATGACTATCTTTACTCATTTCCAAATGTTCTTCAAAGAATCGGACGGGAGGGTCGGCGTCCCCGTTAGAGAGCACGTTCCGCATGTTTAATGTGGAAATGTGAGTCTATTTTTTTGATCTCTGGATCTAAGAGGGACCACCTACGCCCCACAATTGTGGAAAAAAAAACCCACAGCTGTTTTAACGAAGCTCACTTTGCAAGCATCTTGAAAATATCATCCCGTACTTCGGTAAGAGATTCCGTATTCTCTTCCTGTTTAGCTGGCTGCTTAATCACGCCATTTGCAGAAGTAATCCTACTTTATTGTTTCCACCTCGCGTGCATCCACTTACATATTCCTCCAAGATAAAGTGAGTGGAGTGCTCCCCCTTCCTCCAGTTCATATCGATCCATTAATTGTGCCATTTTGGTGCGAGCACAAATCCGCCGCGGTGTTAAAAACAAACAAGCATCCTGCATCCTTGTTAATTAACAAGCACCCTCCAAAAATAACGAGCGGGGTCCCCGGTGACGGGAACAAACACGAGAAGTGGTTCAAACTTACAATTGCGAATTCATCTGGGATGTTTTAGGAGCGAGAAAGTTCCGCTCAGCAAGATAATGGACGTCTCTTTCATGGTAAGATCTAAAACATTCGGCTAAATTAGTCTGGAAAAGGGTGCAGGATGATGGGAGGGAGTTGGCGGTGACTTCTATCATCCACCATGAGGGACTGCGATCATGTTATATTTGGCTGAAGCAAAAATGTGAATGCTTTGCTCTCTTTTTGCTTATTTATTTGAAGAAAATTCGAAACATGTATTATAATTGTTGTTTTTTTTTGTTTGTTTTTTTGTATTGCAGAGTGCAGCATGATGCATATTTTGTGATGAGGCAGATGGGGCCGGTCATCGTCCCCAGAGTAGAAAGCGGCAAGGCGATGACCACGAAGGAACTCGGGGCAAACTGCTCTTTGAGTAGAGAGAACTTTGCGCACGCCATTATCCAAATCAAGCCCTGCACAGCTCGAGAGGAAGGCTGAGATGATATGGCATTTCCAACTCAAGTCAGGTAAGTGACTTCTCCAGAAAGGTTACCTGAGGTCAGCTCGTTGGGAGAATCTCACACCAAATATTGTCGCATCCAGGTAAAAAAAACAAACAAACAAACAAACAAAAAGAAACTGTGGTTTCCATGACAACCTCACTGCACCCCGTACAGCCCTCACATGTTTTTTTAACACGTCCCTTTTAAGATGCTGCTTAGTGACTAAAGACCACCTTGGCTAAACTAATGAAGGCTCTCCATCACCACCTGCCAATCGCTGCACAAAAAGTGGACAGCATGAGTTTGATGCTCCCAACAAGAGCCGACCGACGCTGTTTAGCATGAAAAGCAATCAATAAAGCGGTGGTTCAAATTTTCGATTTCTCCATGCGTGCGTCCCATGTGACCTTCTGCCACAGAGCAAGCCGCCAATCTGAAATTGTTTACTTTACGCCTTATTGCTTCCTGAAGTCATCTGCCTATGGGCATGTTGTTACATTGCAAGATGGATGACTTTCATGGATTTGATTTCATGATGCCACCGTTAAATATGAGATTCCCTTAGGAGCGCTCAAGGGCCAGTTGTCATCATTTGGGATTTTCCAAATGACGTTGATTGATTTTCATGATTCTCATGATTTTCGCCAGCCGTGACAATGACGCTCTACACAAGACTCACTTCAGCATGCTCGGTCCAAACGGACCGAATGCATTTGCAGAAATGACTATGAAGTCAAATGTGTGAATGTCTCAAATAATGAGAAAGCTGGGGAAGGTTTTAATCAATTGAGCTGATTGTTTATTGTCCTCAAAACAGGGAGTTGGATGTGGCCAACAAGGCCTCTGCGAGGAATGATTATTAATTGCTTTGTGCTTTGGTGCAGCCACGGGTTGAATAATCACATTCGGATTATTTTAATCAACCCGAGCATCATTTTTTTTTTTTTTATGAGCCCTGAACAAGGTGATGTTGATGCGCTGACTGTTGCCGAGGCCTGGACTCGTCCTTAGGAACCCTGTCGAAGGGATCTGGGATGCTTTTGGTTGAATGGAAACATGATGTTAAAGAGAACAGAGGGCGGCTGATTGAAAAAAAAAAAGATATGCACTACAAAGACGAGAGTGCCGCTTGTACAAACAAACATGTATACACACACACACACACACACACAAACACACACACGCAGCAACTAAGTGCTCAGCAGGGTAGTAGAGTGTAAGCAGGTGTCCTTTGGGAGAGAGTGTACCATTAGCAGATCATTTCCCTCCTCTGCTCCGGCAGGCCTCTCCTCCATCATACCGCCGCTGTCAGCACTGCCTCCAAGGATTATGGAGGAACAGAGAGAGGGGAGGGGCGGGGGAGGGCAAAACGGGGGACAAGCCAGCAGGCCAATCTGGGTGGGAGAACAGAGTGCAAAATTGAAACTGGAATGGGCTGCGTCTGCCCTCAAAAATTGTGATTATAACACGGTGGCCTTTTTTCCCAAGCACTTGACTCCAAAACTGAACGTCTCCCGGAAGCTGGTATTCGCTCCGTGTTCGGACAACTTTTCCGCATCAGCAAGAGGAGTGTTTTTTTGGCAAACTTCATTTCAGGCAACTGAAAAGTTTGACTGAAAAAATCTTCCCTCGATTCTATTTGTGTCTCATTTAGTCACGTTTTTTTTTTTTGTTTTTGTTTTTGTTGTTTTTTTTCTGGCCTTGTTGCCCAGCACCTCGTGAGACTCGGTGGGCATGTCAATGTGTGACGCTTTCCTTGATCCCTGACCCCCCCCTGAGAGCTGCTCTACCTGGAGGCTGAGTCCCGCTGGGACTTACTGGTTGTACCCCGGTGTTGCCCTCCAGTTTGTTTGATGAAATCATAAATCCACATTCAACGTGTCATGTTTCGGTTTTTGCTGAGCTGAGATTTGGTTTTGTTTCCTAGTTTACTGATATGGTTCTATTCCGTTTGTGACCAACAGGTGGCACTGGAGGGCTTCTCCTCCAGCCTCGCACCTGTTGGTCATCGTGTCATTCGTTCTCTTTGTTTTCTTTTAAAAAGCCTGCCACGCCGACCGCACGGGGTTGGATCGTTGGGTTACTGTCATGGTTTCTTGTTTTGTTGCTTTTTCAATACTCAGTTGTGCTTTCCATTTAGTTTTTCCTCCGTACCTCCCGCACGTGTTTTTGTTGGTACATTACTGAACAGCGCATCCCGCTTCTCCCGCCTTCTCGCTTTTGGCTCCACGACCCGCATGCGCCTCATGACACAATTCCGAATCTTGATCCCCGGACTCTCATACAAATCCACGGTAAATACAGAAACGTCGATGTGAGTACGAGAAGAGGCCTGAATGACTGCCATGAATGCACGGTGATTGATTTTGATCGTCATACTCTTTCAGTCGAGAAGAAAAAGCACCATTGTCTACTTTCGGTCGCGAGCCCGATACACAAATAGGACACGACATTCCCGGTACTCAGTTGGTGACAAAGCTTTCGCTGTCACCACATCATTGATATGATTTCATGATTTGTGGCTTGTCAAACACAAACGCCGCTGTAACCGCCAACTATTGATGAGCCGTCCTGCAGTGAAGGTAAACAAAGATAAGAGAGAGAGAGAAATCTTTGTCCGGACTCAGTGAGAATAAATCACGTAAAAGCGAAAGGGATCCATTTTTCATCACGGTGATGCTTCGTGAATGTAGCAAAGGAAGATTTGTTGATATGTTTGCTTAGGGGTCAAAGAGGGAAATGAATACAGTTGAACTCAAACGAATATGTTATTCAAGACCATGAATGCAAATAGTTGCAGAGAGCCCCCCAAAAGGTGGTGGTGTGGGGGGGCTATAAATCATTGTAGTGCAATGGAATTAAAATGGCGGTTGAGCACGACAAGCTTGTGCAACAGGACAGCAAAGGGGAACGTCAACTCCTTCAAAACAGGCGTTATTCTCGGAATTCTTGTTCCGGGAATTTTCCAAGCGAGCCTGAAGCCTTGCACAATGTTTGCATCCTGCCTAAGTCACTCAAATGGCAGCGTTTAATAATGGCAAATCGCATATTTGCATTCAAATCAAGCGCTTGCCGGAAACTTTGGGTAATTCCACATACTTTCTCTCGCTGCAGTTCTGTTCCAGCGCAGCAGCTTTTAGTTCAGGTTGAGATGCCATGTCAGGTCGCCGTGGCTTCCGCTGACCTGACAGTGCAGCCGTCCATTCGGAGAGATGCAGAAATAAAAGCCTCGCCCCGGATCAGTGAAGCATCCGACACAGTCGCTGGGGCTTTTTGGCTCTCCCAGGCAGAGGCTGCCTATCTGTCACTCACGCTCTGAACACGCAAACCAAATGGGTCAAAACACAAACTTGAGCTTTGCGAGACAGCAGCACCAAAAGTACTCATTCCATGTAGTGGAAAAACAACCAAAATTGTTTGGTTATTTCGGGTCCGGTATGTGCTGCGAGGCATCGCAATATTTTTGGCAAAATCACCACCTGGCAAGAGGTTTTTCGCTCACTCAAGGAATTTATTTCCATCTGCCAAAATTCAACAAACAAATGACCTGGGGAGGCGGGTGGGAATACGTTCATATCCAAGTCGGGTCAAGAACGGCACCGTTTAAAGACCAAACAACTCTGGTATAAAGTGTACAAGCCCTGCGCACAACTCTGAAGGGTAACATCACCCTCCTCCGAACAATACGAGAGCTTTCTGAACTGGTGCGGCAATATTATAGAGCACTAAAAGAGGCGATTCAAGGATGCCGCGGCGATAAGGGCAATGAACAGCGTTCTGGATTACAAGCTGCTGTGCGGGTTGCCATTTAAATATCAAGTTAGAACAGATTGTTGTTTTCAACTCGGCACTTTTCTTTTCTTTCTTCATCTTCAGCCTTTCTACGAAGTTTCTCAGAAAACATTTCTCGGGTCCAATCATGGGATCGTGCCCATTTTCCATTCATGCGCTTTTCGCACTGCAGCTCAGCGTCTCTTCAAAGCTGCCTTTTTTGATAGTTTCCATCCATTTCGTCCAATTATTTCCCCTTTGCCCTTGCTCTACTTTTTATCTTTGGAGAAATTGTACTTTTTTTTTTTTTTTTCGTTTTAGACCGTTGTTGTTGTTTCGATTTCTTGAACTACAAATCACCCTCCTCTGCACTGCAGCGCTTTCCCACCCTTCACTCGGCTCGGCTGCCACCGTCATCGTCTTTATATGATTTTTCGACGTGACATAGTGCGACATAGCATGTATTAAAACTTTTTTTTCAAAAAAATCACACTACATACTATCACGACAGTCACACGTTGACTACTGAGCGAACTAAATTTCCCGCAGCACCGATTGGACAAGCAATGTAAGCCAGTGCACTGCAGCCAGTGATTGCCAAGCGGGCGCGTCATAACTAATTGACATGTTGAGTCGGGTGTGTCTCAATCTCCTTGGCTGAGGCTCCGTCGAACCCCTGAGACCGATTCACCATCGATTCGATCGAACCCAAGTTAAGAACCACTGCATTAATGCGTTCCAGACTCGCAAGATGGCTGCAAAGTTGAATCTGCTCATAGATTTCATGCCCGCAGCAAGAGAACTTTTACACTTTTCAAGCATCGACTTTTCAAGCATCGACTTTTCAAGCGTCGACTGCTGTCTGCAATATTCTTCCTGAATTCATGGCTCCTGCACATCAAATGCACTTGATGCAGACCATATTTATTAGCCACTGCTTTACAAAACGTGTTATTGTGTTTGCTGTAGGTTGATTGTTTGGGGGGGGGGTAAAAAAAAAATGAACTTGTGTCAAGTGAGTCTTGTAGGGTAAAACTTGCCCAAAGAAGAACTCCAGTATGCGTATATGGCAGTTGGGGGAATGGCGATATTGTGACAGCATACCATATTGACACTTACAATTGTTGAGGAACTCATCATTTGTTTTCATCAAAATGACATTGTAGTTGATCTTGTCTTCGTGAGAACTCCTATTTTTGGACGCCGCACTGCCCATCTCGCGACGAAAACACTGCTTCCGGAGATAAAGACGTCCTTCCTGCAAACGCCGACGGAAAAAAATTGAAAATATGCACATTGATTGTTCAGCATGCGGAGGGAGGGTCGCGGAGCATTTCGATAATCAGCCAAAGAAAGTTGCAGATGTCTGAGTGCTTGGGTCTGATTAGAAGGTGTGGGATGGAAAAGACTGCTTCCGGAGATAAAGACGTCCTTCCTGCAAACGCCGACGGAAAAAATGGATATATGCACATTGATTGTTCAGCATGCGAAGGGAGGGTCGCGGAGCATTTTGATAATCAGCCAAAGAAAGTTGCAGATGTCTGAGTGCTTGGGTCTGATTAGAAGGTGTGGGATGGAAAAGAGCAGATGGACATTGTGACTAACGAGCGCCGGCGCTCCTAATCAAGGCTTTGCGCACTCCACGGTGGCAGTAAAAGGTCACCTGTGATTGATTCAAATGAAGGGATTTAACGGAGCGACCCTTTGCATGGCTTGAAAACTGAAACGTCCATTCGTCCGAGCATCGAGCTCGGCATATCCCTGTTATGTATTTTACGTTCTCTGTCGATAGGGAGCGATTACGTCGAGGAAAAGTGTGTGGGAACAACCGCGCGCCAGTGACCTGCGCTGCGTGGGCGGGATTCAGTAAGTCCTCCAAAAAAAAAAAAAAAAAAAAAACAAAAGCGTTCATTGAGCACAAGGGACTTAGTTGAGCAACTTCTCTGTTTCTGAAATTTCATGTTGATCTTTTGCCCTGAACACTTTATTAGTCTCCCCACCCCACACACACACGCACACTCACACCCACAATTTTGTCAAGTACACTCAAATAATTGCACAATACGTTGGTATTTGTCGGATTTGCTTTTGAAGCCGTCCACACAGTGAAGCTCAAACCTTGACCCGCCCGCAATTGGACTTGTCGTTTTAATCATCACCTTTTAGGGCCATTATGCCTTGCGTGTCTTTATAAAATGCCACTTTTAATTCACACGCGGCATCCATCTGCCAGCTATTTGAAAATCGTTCAAGCCAGAAATATTCATCACATGCGGAGGTCTCGTGTGGCTACAATAAAGAATAAAGGACACGGTTGCAGTGAGAACAAAATATTGAGCCCTCTATCAGACTCCTTATTTGATGTGAGCCACTGGAGACATGCGCAGACTATTGCGGCAACAATGACAAAAGGAAAAAAAAATGGTGAAATGCATGTTTTTAGCACGTGATGTGTTAAGGTGTTGTTTGGAAGTCTGTCCTGTGCAGCATTTCATCTATTATCTCTTCAATATTTAAAAATGGTTTATTTATTCAAACAGCACTAATTACCTTGTTTTGGAAACCGTGTTACAGAGCCGCTAATGAGGCGAAGGAAGGCAAAACTGCAACGGTGCCCGGTCACCCATTCACACGCCGATGACGAATGTTGCCATGCCCACCGCCATGCAATTAGCGTGTTATGGTCTTGCTCGTGAACGTGCAAATCCCTTTAAGTGCTGCAGTTCGGCTCATCTCAGTATGGTGAGAGATGGTCAAAGCTTTCACGGAGTTTTCCCCATGAAAGCATGTGAGTCGAGTCAATAAAGTAGTTGGGAGCAGCCAGACTTTGGTGAAATAGTTGTCAAAATGTGAGTCGTTGATTACAATGTCCGAGCCGCTTCTGTGTCCATGGAAGCGTAGTTATGCCGTGCTGCAGCTCGTCTCTTTTCGGAGAGCTGAAGCAAGGAAGTATGATGTGCCTGAACGAGGCATACAATCGAAAGCTTTAGATTTAAGGCTTCTTTTTTTTCCCAGACAATGGCATTTATTTTGTTTTGTTTTTTTGGTGAAGAGAAAAATTCTTACCAAGCTGACTATTTAAGCTTTCGCTTCAACCTTCATCGGAGATGTCGCTACTTCTTTGTGACGTGTCTTAAATGAAGGCTGAAGCGACAGCCGAAACTCTCAGCCAGGTTTTTATTTTTTTAAAAAATTAAATAAATAAACATTGTCTGGAGAAAAAGAAACCGTAAACCTCATTTAACCCAAAGTCGACAAGATGAACGTCGTCGCGCAATCAAAAGCATTGAAACGGATTGGCTAATGTGAGAGTGACTTGAAATTCACCAAAAACCAAGCCAAGTGAAGAGGGCATCTGGGCATCAAAGTTTGAACATCGTAAATCAATCTGGTGACTGATGGTTATGTTGGCTAATGCTAAATGCTCCCTTAGTTGAACGCATTATCCAATCAGTTTTTGACTTAGGTATCCAAATCGCAGCGTTTCGGCCAAGTCATACAGCGGTGGGTCATCTTGACTGAAACCCATCCCTCAGGGCCAAAATTCACAGTTAATTCATTCTCCAGAAGGAACTGACATGGAAGCCTCCAGGTGTCAGGAGTTCAGAGTGAACTGGAGGAAGTTAGAGATTCTAAACAGAAAGAATTGGACTGAGCAAAATGTCCTTTTTTTTAATGACTGTAATTTATTTCATGAGTAGAGTTTCTGAACAAGAGGTTAAAAAATGTCAAGGGTTTCCTGCCAGGCCGCTGGGCAGTCTTTTCTCTGTCCCAGGTTAAATGCTCATTGAGGCTTTGACCTGCAACTTGCGTTCTCTTCATCAAGCTTTTTCATCCTTCAACTTGTTTGACGGCTTAAGTGTTCTCTTTATTGCTTTTGTTTGCGCTTTCCATTTTATTGCTACTCTTTGTGTGTGCCTCTGCCACCATATGCCGCCCCACACCAGAGCTTTTGAAAGTTTGGGACATGACTGCTTCAGAAGCCTGGGGTGACACCCGACCCAGCAAGTTTCTCGAAACAGCCGGTGTTCTTTGCCAGTCCAAAAATTTGCAGAATTGGGTGATTTTTATCCGACCCTCATTTTCTATTTTTGTGCGCACACATTATTTTAAAAGGAGATTTGAATATATGTTTTGTACACGCAAATGTAATGAGCGTTTCGGCCGTAATTCGTCTGTCAGGATTTGGACTTTGGAATCTTGTGGACTTTGTTCAGAGGGATGAACAAAGTGACGGTCAATCAATATCTTCCATTCTTTTTGTCAATGCTGCAAACATATCCCTACTAATGTACATATCGGACATGAGTGCAGCTAATGTGCAGTCGACCACAAAGTTCTGTGCAAATATTCCCTACTAGAACTCGAGTGGTAAAAAAAAATCTACTCCACAAAAATGAATGAGCAATGAAGGAGGCACTATGCCTCAATCTTTATTCAAACACACACAAAAAAAAAGAATGCAGTTGAAGAAACTCTGGCAGAAAGAAACTCGAGTTTTCAGGATGAAATGGAACTTTGCGGAAAGGCAAAATTGAGATTAATTCCTCCTCTGCCTTGCTGATTAATCTAATCCCTTGTGGGCATTGAGTCTATATCGCTTTCTTTTGGGCGGCTCTTTAGATCCAATCCCCAAATGAATTCCTCAAGGATGAACACATTGACCCTCTCGGATAAGCGTTTCCTCTCAGACCGAATGCTTCCAAACGTCTGCGCCAACACCTTGAGATGAACACTTCATTTAAATTTATTTTCACTCCATCCATTGACATTTTTCAAGCAATGCGGAACCAATTACCGACCAGGGAGACATACACCGCGAACGGCAGCATGTGGTCAGCGGAGATACGGAACCATTTTAGATTCGAATCCTCTCGACGCTGGAGATCATGCGATCCGGCGTCAGAGATGAAGGTTGGAAAAAAAGCTGTTGCCAAACAACTGTGGAGAAAAATGGCGAAGGGAACAATGCTTTATTCCCACTTCTCCTTGTTTTTCATCCATGACGGTAACCGGTTGACATGACGTCGGGTTAAGTGGTAAATTCAGCGTTCTAAAACATTACGGGGCACGCCACATGAGCGTACGGGCACACGCTTGCGGACTGCCGGCTTCCCTTGAACATCTTATCGCTGCAGACAAGATGGGGGAGTTTGGTGTTGCCATCCAGCGAGTGATTAACAGGTTGAAATGTTGGCAAACAGGAGAATATAAAACATGACACATTTGCAGGCAGGATTCAGTGACACAAATAACACAAACTCTTTCTCACTATTTCGGTTTTCCAGATTTTTCTGGGAGCGTGGCTAAAACGGCATGATTCGCCCTACATAAAAATGTTAGCACCTTTGTTCGCATCAGCAATTATATGTCGCGGTTCGCTAGCTAGCTAGTCTTTCAGAAAGACCGCTGGCATGGCCATTTTAGAGCAGCGTGAGGGAAGACTGTCATAGCATTAAGCTAATAGCGTCGAACCTCATTACAATGTGCCCCGTTTACAACGTTTCCACCCCGATAACATTCACAAGTCCCGATTTCCACTCATTCATTTTCCATTTGCCAATTTTCCTGACAACAAACGTCAACGTCATTGTAATGACCAGATTTTTCCCTCAAAATAGTGAAAACGCCTTCATGACGCCAAACCATGGGAAGCTAGCTGCCACCGCAACCTCACTTATGAACAAACGCCACAGTTCTTTGTTTCGTAACTTATAAAATCCTTTTTTGTCTTCATACTGTATACATGTAATTGACATGTTCACACTGTATTACAGGTTCATGTTTTTACATCTATAAATGTTCATACTGTGGTAAACATGGAGTTGGCGGCCATTTTATTGGAGATGGTAACAACGAACTACTGTTCGTTATGTCTCTCGAGGTACGTTGTCACGAGGTTGGGCTGTAGCCTAATTATTTTTGAACAATTTTGGAAAACGTGCGGTTTTAATTGGATACATGTTTGAAATGTAAACACAGAAAAAAAAAATCAAGTAAAGCTTATGACAAGTGTGTTTCCTGTGTTTGCACACACTCTCGCTGTTTCTTGGCCTTCTGGTGATTGGTTATGTCCTCTGAGAAACAACAGGGTTTTGGCAGGTCAATATTATTTCATCTGGAGACTTTTCTTTGTTTTCCACCCCCCCCCCCCCCCCGCCGACCCCCAGCTGAGATGTCTGCTCGGATGAAAGAGGCAGACAGACAGAGAGCAGTTCAGGCGAGGCGCAGCGGGCTAGCATCACGCGGGACATAGCTGGATGCCTGTAAGTTAATAGTTTTGCCATTTCTCGCTCGACATCATTTGCTCGTGGAATCAGTCAGCATCAGCGTCAAACATCATCGTTTGGGCTTTGCCCCCTCCCACCCATGCATGCGACTGTTTGCGTCACTTTTCCAGTCACGGGCTACGATTCCCTCTGGAAACACCTGCGAACATGTGCGACTTTGTAAGTGCGGTCAAGTGAGGCGAAAGAAAAGTTGTCTCAAAGGCCACTGAGGAAAAAGCAGGAGACATGAGAGAGAAATTAGAGCAAGACAAAGTCATCTGGTCTCATTCGGGCTGGTAAACAGTTGAGTGTGATACCGTCTTCTAAATTGAACTCTAATAGGAATCACTTCACTGAGGAGAGTAGCCTAATGGAAAGAGGATTGCTTTTTTTTCACCAGCTGAGGCCCGTGGCATCGTTCTTTTTGGTACCAAATTAACAATTTACATGTCTGCACTCCTTCTGCGTGCGAGCTGCAAAATGAGGCTCAGTGGTGGTGGTGGTGGAGAGCCCCATACAAATTGAATCATGAGGAGAGGGCGAACTTTAAAAAACCTTGAGGCCACTTTTATCCTGTCTGGAGAAAATCAAGACCTGGATTTCAATGAAAAGAAGACAGAAGTGACGCCGTTTGGTCTCACTGGTCCATGTACATTCCATCTTGTGGACTTGGGGCCCCTTCGCTCCTTATCTCAAGCCAGCACTCTTGTACTTGGGTCTAAACGGGACAGTGATTTGAAATCGGTGCCATTTTCCAATCCAACTTCTTTCATCTTAGTCAACTAGATAAAGTCAAAGCCTCTCCTTTCTCAAGAAACACTCATTCATGCCTTCATCGCATCTCGGCTGGATTATTGGAATGCAGTTTACTTTAGAGTCAGCCAATCCTCCATCAGGCCTCTCCAGCTGGTCCAGAATGCTGCTGCCCGCCTCTTGATTGATACTTGTAAGAGGGAGCACATCTTTCCAAAACAAATGTCTGCTTGTGGACTATTGAGCTGGAGAACTGAACACTGACCATAAGATGTGCCACATTGCAACCCTCTGTAGAGTTTTGCCTATTGGCCTAATTGCAAAGGAGTCAACAGTCCCAAAGGTACTTGATACTGTGCACACTAAAGATAATATCGAGTCAATTATTTTTTTGTTTTTTCAAAAAAGAATGACAGTTGTTGAATCATATGTGTCGAGCGTGTTTTCGGAGCCGACTCATTCCAGTGAGCTGCTTGGTAGGGGGCCGTTACATTCTCATTTGTTCAGCTTCGATGCTCGGCGTGAGCTGCACAGCTGCCCTTGATCCCCGAACGCGGGCGCAATCGGTCCCGAAGGGCCATCGAGATTTCCCTAAATATGGCTCCCTCGTCATGCCTCATTTTCATTTGCGTTCAGCCGAGTGTCTTCCAGCTCATTGACGCTGTCTGGACTTTCTACTTATTTCTCACCTCGGCGTGATGTTTGCAGTTATGCCACAAATAATAATGATGGATCAAATGTAACTCTTGGGCGTTTATTCAGATGCAAAGAATTTCTGTGCTCAGCCATGCCACACTAGATGGTACCAACGCACTGCATAGTTCCATGCTCCCAAGTCGCCGTTGAAATTATGCTGCATACAAAAAAAAAAAGCAGAAATGTCACTCAACTTTGAATACATTTGAATATTGAGGAATTTTCGTCTTAATGAGATCTTTCACCACAATGGATCTCTCTGACATAAACCTGTGACTCAGCTTTGAAAAGCAGTCTGATCTCCGAGGCGCTGATTTGCATGTTTTGTGGCTGTACCTGCGTGAGCGTGCCTCTTTTCAGAAAAAAAATTCAATAAAATTGTTCCCAGAGACATTTTCTACCCTGATACTTTTGATGTCCGTGTGATTCTACTCAGTGTGTCCCAAACAAACAATGACTCTTCCTGTCTGTCTCTTCAAAAGTTGTTCATACATTGAAAATACGCAGACGGTGTTTTTATAAACACAACAGGAATCTGCAATTTGGAACAACCAATCAATCAAGCAGAACTGTCCTCGACAACGTCAGGACAATTTGATAGTCCAGCTATTGCTGGCTCGATTGTTCAGCGTGCATTTGAGTTGACTCGGTTTGCATTTGGAGCGCCCTAAGCTTTGTCACAATTTGAAAAGCACCAAATAACACTTTGGAGGCGTTTCAAAGAGTTTTAACTTAAAAAGCTTGTCTTCTTCTGGTCATTAGAGTTTCTCTTTATTCTGCTCAAGAATTAGCGCTGCAGCGCATTACTGCGTGTGCTTGGCTTGCAGCCCGTTGATCTATTCACGAGGAGGCGCGTACACGCACGCCGTGTGTTTTTAGCCTCTCTCGAATATTCCAATTAGCCAAGCCGTAAGACTCAACAGCGTGCCAATTGAAACGAATTCAATGTGCATTCGAGCAACTGAAATCTTAAAAAGGACCGGCTGGCGAGACAATTCAGAGTTGAACCAAGTAAAGAGCACGCGTCGAATTCACCTGTGTCACCCTTCTACGCCCCCGCACTTGTCCTGAGGCCCCGCAATTAGCGACTGCGCTACATCTCCGGTGCGCAGCTGAAACAGGGCTACCACCCCTGGTGAAAGGGAACCGGAGTGAAACAGCCACAGGACAATCCTCGAGATTTCATTAAAGCTCCATTTAAGGTCCCATGAGCCCCAGGAGACACGAGGATGGAGGGCTGAATTCGTGTCAGCGGCAGAGAGAGGGGAGCTGAAGGAAAAGGCAAAAAAAAAAAAAAAAAAAAAAAGTGACAGAAGAGGGAATCATTCGGATTCTCCAAAATAAGGAGTGGGGTGGAAGTTTTTGTTTCCTTGGCAACCACAGGTGTGCATGCAGGCGCTTTGTGGGCAGAAATGCACTTGGCGGCGACAAGCACTGCAGCGTCATTTATTTTATTTGATTTCAGTTTAGTTTATTTGTTATGACTTTCTTCGCAACCTGCATTCTCGTTATCTGAGAGGACAGTCGCGTAGTACTGCGACCCGAAGGGGATCCACCAGTCAGATCATGAGCCTTCAGTGTGTGTCACAGCCATTAACATACATACATAATGCAAAGTCTGTCTGAGAAGCAAAATACACACACACACACACACACACACACACACACACACACACACACACACACACACACACACACACACACACATATATATATAATTTTTTAAATATTTTTTGAAATTGTTCCAATTCTGATACATTAATTGAGTTTTCTACCAGGGAATTGTTCAGGTCAGGTGTACCTAATGAAGTGTCCAGTGTTTTGTTTTGTTTGTATTCACATCTCTCTCAATAATTAGCTGGAAATAATTTAGCACATGAAGCGGGGAAGCATGTCAACCTGAACGGAGCAAAATGCTGATTAAAAAGGGGCGGGGGGGACGGGAGGGGGAATTGCCTCAGGAAGGCTGTCCACTGTAATAAAAAGTGCGCCAAACGGATCTTGCCAGTGACTCGTCGTTGGCAACCCCTGACGGGACCAGCCGAGCCGCAAGCCGCAACGTTTTTGTGACATGGCGTGCAACAAGAGCAAAGACAATATTTGAATCCTGGGAGAGCTTATTCAACGGGATCACGGTGCACTCATCCATTCAAACTGCAATTTCATTATTTAACCTCCTGCTACATGTCAGCGTTTGTGTTCCCTTTCAACATGACTGTCGGAAGAGATAAATTACCGTTGCATGTTGTTTCGCCCTCGAAATGCTGCACATGCATCACTGCTTGCTAAGCTCGCACGCACGCGCAGAAACGACTGTTTGCTTCTTTTTTGGCAGTGCAAGGTTTCATTGCTGATTATTCAAATGAATATATATTTTTTTTTGGGTGGAGGGGTTATTGGCATTGGAATTGTGATCGTTTTGTGCATTTAAGTTAAATGACTCAAATATAAGAAAGTCGTGGCATCCTAGAACATGTGAATTGATCATGTGGACCCGAGAGGTCGATTCCCTTGGAAATAGCGTCTGATTCACTAACCAGTCATTCTGTGTAACTTCAACTCCTCAAAAGGGCGACGCGAGCAGCAGACGGACAGCTGAGCAGTCGGCCATCAATAATAGAGAGCTCCATCCCGTTCGCCATTAAATATGCATGAGGTTGAACCGCAGACTGCGCAGGTATGTGTTTCCCAAGGAAAGCTGTGAACCTTTCGTTCACATTAACACGTGTCGCGGCACACTCCCGTCCGCTCGAAATCGGAGCCCAGTGTTTGCTTTGAAGCAACGGAGCACCTTTGCTCAAAAAAACCTCCAAATCTTGAGCACAATTTGGAGTTTCCTTTTAGTCATCGGAGGGTGTGCATTACATTTTTGCCTCTGATGAAAAATGAGCACAGCAATTATCTTTCCCCATTGAAATGATGTTCCAAGCCTCGCCCGCCCCAAAAAAAAATACCAAAAATGTTTTCATGTGTTTTGTGCAAGGGAAAAAAAAAAACGGCAACTGCACCGCATCACACTGGGAGGTGCTGTTAATTTTTGATTATCACGTGTAACCAAAATATCAGGAACTGCACTCATGAGGCAGGCCAACTTTACACCAATACTGTCTGAAAAGGCAAATGAAAAACATGATCTTTTTTAAGAGCAGAATGTTTTCTTCACAGGATGCCACTGCCTTGTGCGAGAGGTGACGATTCGTGTGGATATGAAAAAACAAAAAACAAAGAAGACGCCAAAAATAACAATAATGGAAATTGGAGATCAAAAAAGATAAACGACAACAAAGGCGCATCAAGTCAAGTCGTGGCCTGACATGAAACAGTTCAACTGTCACCGCCACTTATTTATGTGCCATTTGAAAATAGACAGACTTTAAATGTCGACATTCTTCTGATCTGGGATGAAAGCAAAGTGAGTAAAAAAGAAAAAAAAATGCACAGGGAGTTTAAAAGGCAGAGACAGAACGAGTGAAAAAGAGTCAGGAAGAGACGTGCCATTAACGACACCACATTCAGCGGTGGGGATTTAGAAACACACACACACACACACACACACACACACACACACACACACACACACACACACACACAATGCAGACATAAAAACAAAGCACCAAAGTTCAAAACAACTTAATTAGAAGTTCTGGGTGCTACAAGTGCGTAGGAGCTGAGCTTCACTCGCACGTGTGGCGCTCAGCAGTGCGCCATGTTAGTTTTGTACTCATCTTGACATGTTACGGTGACACAGTTCATCTTGACAAACATGTTCCGTCGGCTTCGCTCGTATAAATCGCTGAACAAGAATTTGAATAAGAATTTGGTCCTGTCTTTTACAATGGGGGGGGGGGGGATGATTACATTTGAGCGGCTGATTTTTTTTTTTTGTGATAACCGGTTCAAAGCAAACATTGCTGTTTTATTCCAATTGGTAACGGCGGATGCACGTTGGAAGATGTGAACATTTCTGTCAACTAATTGAGGCCTTAGACAGCGCATCAGAGAAAAAAAAACTAAACAAACATTTCACAGATCAGACTTGGCTGATGAAGCCTACAAAGTTTGGCCATCCTGAGCGTCTCAGAGTGCAGCGCAGCTTTTAAAATGACGGCATCATTTCGTATTAATATGCTATTAGCCAAAGTGCACGCTGATGGGCTTTGTGTTGCTGAGATGAATAAACAGAAATGATTATGTACCACGTATACACATCCCTGCACACATTTTGATCTGTTTTTGAGATGGATCTTTAATTTGGCTTCTGGAAAAGAGACGTGACTATTGTTGAAAAATGAATGAACGTTGAGGGCTTTGTGCTAATGGTGTTCTGAAGCAACCACCATCTGATTACTGTACCATGCCGGGTCCTTCAAGCCATGTCTATACAGATTGTGGTGTCAACCTATTGTGGAGGGGAATGGCTTCTTATGAAATATGCTACTTGTAGGAATTTGCGGGGGAGGGGAAAAAAAAACGTACATTCCTGAACACAGACAGTTGAAGGCTGCAAGATTTGCCCTTTCCCTTTCTCACTTGACAGTTGACACACTTGAGTTCATCTCTGTTCGAGCCGCTGCATTGTCAGACAAAAAGCAGTTTCCAGAATTGGATTACACATCATTATACATAATCCAGTGAAATTATTTGGTGGATTATGACGGTGGTTTCCAAGGTACGGCCCGGGGGGCCGTTTGCGGCCCGTCGTCCATTTTTCAGTGACCCGCGACAAAAACTAAAATGACATTTGACCTGGCTTGCAAAGTTAGTTAAAAAAGTTGAAGGTGGGCAGAGTGAGAAGAGAGGCTGTGCTGTCAAACTTTTCTCTCGATTCAAAGATATAAATAAACCAACACAATGTATCTTCACAACACCGTAGTGAAGAAAGATAATTCATATTGAGAGGCAAAAATAGATTTGTCCATTTTATGTACTATGGCCGACATCACAGTCAACTGAAAAATGGTCACCTTGCTACAATTTTCTTCTTTTTTTTGCTTCTGAATGTGCAAATGGGATTCCCGCTGTGAAGTGCAGAGCTGGAGCTATTGTGTCAGATTGAGGGCTCCTCAACTATTTGCCATAAGACATTTCACAGAAAGTTAATGGGCAGTACAAAGAGTATATAATTGCTTTCTTGACTGACTTTAGCGTGTTTCAAAAGGTTGACGCATTTTAAAGTGGCCCGTTCATCTTTCCATTTTTTTTTTCTGTATGCAGCCCTCAAAGGAAAAAGTTTGAACACAAGTGGATGATGCAGATGGCGAGAAGTTGCCTGAAATTTTTCCCTCTGAGCAAAATGAGTCGGCACAAATGTGTTTTCCTGTTTGGAAAGCTGATTTGATTTGCACTAAATGAAACGTATTCACGAGACCTATTTGGCAGAATTCCCGTTTGGGCAGGTTCTGTAGAACCAGCTCTTGAGTTTCAAAAAAGGGGACAAAATGTGGACATAATCGGAGTACAAGATGCACTAGCAACTTTTTCCAAGTGACTCACTGTTCAGTATGTTCCCCTTTTGTGATTTGAGCCCAGTGATCATACTACTGATGGTGTCCCCCGCTTGTTGGAAATACATGACAGTCCAGCTAAATGCCGACTCTCTGTTGAGCGTCTCTGTACTAGCATCATGGGGAAAACAGAAACAGATTTGGCTCATGGATGGTTTATCTCAGAAAAGATTTTGGTGAAACGGTGCAATGCTCACAAAAAAAGCTCCTCAGCTTTCCGAGAGTCAAGCCAGAAATCATTATTAATGAAGAAAAGGCTTCACATTTTGGAGAACAGATCAAATGGAGTTCAAGATAAGCGAGCGTACAATCGACTAAACGTACCTTAGCCGACACGGCAGAAAAGGGGGAATATACACCAGCGAGAGGCTTGCAGTCACTAATCCCCCACGGAAAAACAAAACCATTCTGATTAGATTTATCTTCCCCTCTGAGGATTAGAAGCTTGGGTGAAACCTTCAAGCCATACAAAAATCAATGTGAACAGGTTGTAACCGTCACATGCTCAATCTTCTTTTTATATTTTTTTTCACTGTTATTATTTCACATTTAGGACACTTATTTTTTTTTTTTTTTTATGCCTGGAACTTGGAATGATTAGAGAAAATGGTCCACCGAAGGGGTTCGGTGGATTTGAAACATTCCATCAACTTGACACACACAAAAATTGAAATGTTGAATTAAACTTGGCGTGGCTTTTGCTTTCCAAAACAGATTGTCTTGAAAAGCTGCAGTGAGCCTCCGGGGAAATGAGCATCATAATAAAGCAGAGGAACCCGAAACCTCTCGTAACAACCCGCGAGAGTTCTTCAAGGCTGTCACTCGTCTCATCACAACAAAAGGTCAGATTTAATTGAGTCTTTGAAGAAACTATTGATTCTTGATGTCAGCTGCAAAACTGTCTGATGCAAAAAGATGATTTTTTTTTTTTTGTTGTTGTTTCTGCATGAAAGCTGAAATCATGTCAGACCCTTGACAATAGTACCCATCTCAGTGGGTGAAAAGTCAAGTTGACCCATTGATAGTGGCTGAAGAACAGCCTTTGTCACCTTTTCTGTTGCAACTCAGCGCGGGCGATCGCTCTTATTTTGTATTTTTTCTCCGCGGGACCTGTGCCGGGCGTGTGGACGCAATCGTGCTTCGCAGCCGCGGCGCCCTGTGTGTATCACAAGTCCCGAGAGACCAAGCAGCTGAAAGCCATCATCGCAGAGACGTGACACACTCCGACACATCTGGCGATGCCCATGCAAATTTGCGCATGCATATTTTGCTGCGCTATGAACGTACGCGAACGGAGACGCTCATGCGGAACTATCGCACACGCGCACGTGTGTGGGTGCACACGCCGACACATGATTAAAAGGAGACGCGAACGAGCAACGAAATGTACTTTCAAACCAAATTGGATTAAGGGTGTCATGTAATGTGGAACAAGCATGAGAGGAGCATTCCCTTGAAACTTTGCGCTAAAGGGATAGCAGCTTTGAAAAATGAGCTGCCTGCTTTCCGGTTTGGAGACAATTCACATTCGGCATGGATGACAGAGCATGGATGGGGTGGGAAGTGGGGGGCGGGGGGGATGAAGAAGGCTCAACATCCAGAGAAGATGATCCTGATCATGATCGGGGCCCATGCGTGGATTCATGCGGATAGCCTCACATTATTCACCCCCCCCCCTCGCACTCCGCTGTCTCTTTCACTTATTTTATTTGAAACGGTTCCGCGGCACAAGTCATATTTTCTCCATGTTTTCCACCGTCGGTCATATGGTCAATATTTGATGCATTCCATTTGTGGGTGGGGCAGAAAAGCAAGCTCAGCGGCAAGGCCATTAGGCTGCTCAGGGAGAGGAACCGAAGGCCCCTCACTGTGAGCGGCATCCACTGGTGCCTTGGGAAACCAGATTTGTTATGACTGCATATGTATCTCAAATTATTTTTCCCCATTAAAATGAATGGAAATGCAATTAATCCGTTCCAGTGTGAATGCCTTAATCGATTTTTTCCCACTTACCCGTATTGTACTGTATAGAACAGACACGTCATAAAATTCGCTTTCCGCATTACTCGGTGCTTTGAACTGCAAACCGCTTCAAACAGAAAACATGTTGTGTTCGTCTTCACTGGCCCTAATCTTAATCAAGCACCGCTCTCGACTCATTTCCATATCAAATCTTTCAGAGCCCTCGTCTGCATGCGCTTCAATTTAATACTGAGCACGCCATCCAATCTAACACCAATTCACATTCACTGAGTGACGCTCAAAGATTGGACAGGGGGGGGGGGGTCATCACTTGCTTGTTTTTTTATGAAGAGGGATTTTCACCTCAGCGCAGAGACCTTCAATCCGCTTGTAAAAGCCGCTGCATGCGACGTTGAGGCCTGGCTTGCCCTTCCTCACTGAAGGATTAGCAACTACACATTAGACGTCCTTAACCACAGAGGCAATCCCATAAACAGTGCTTAACAAATGCATCAGCGCCCCCAACCGATGTACCAAACGCTCCCCTATTCCTTGACCGAGTCAAATGTTTGTGCAGATGGAAGTCCGTCGCGTACAGAAGCGCGGACCCGCCAGTGTGGAGGAAACACTTTTTGACCGGGCTACGTCGAATGCATTGCAAAGCCATTCGAACGTTTTGAAAAAGTCGTTCGAACGTATTTGTAAAACGGAGGCTCAATGCCAAAAACAATACGAAATTTCTTCAAGTTTAACTCGTATTTTCTCTTCACAATGTTTACATTGGAGCGCCCATCGATCCATTCAAACGATTTTATCAATACGTTCAAACCGCTTGGCCGCGTGTTTGAACGACATCGAAGCGCGACCTTATCGGATCGAGTCTGACCTAATTCCATTTCAACACAATTCCCGCTGCGTTCAAATCATTCACTTGGAGCACATCCGCCGGTGAATGAATTTGAAATTCGTTGTTTTGTCATTTGCGCCTGGTACGTAGGAATTGAAAAGAAAAGCGCATCTGTCCAGCCACAGAGTGAATTCAGCCTTATTGATTGGCTTGACCGATCACGATTGGAACTTAAGAATGCGTCTGCAAAAGCCTTTCATATGAGACAATGTCTGATGATTTGCGCTGGGTGCTTGCGTACATGCGGCTAATGCAAAGCTCTCGACACTTCCATGCTATCGCTTGGGTGAACCCGCGTTTAAACCCGTCACCGCAATTATCCCCAATCGTGTCATTCGTGCCCTCACTCATGCTCATCTCATCACCTCCACAAAGAGATATTTACTGAAAACTAAATGACTGCGCATCAACCTCGATCGCGCGCAAATTACCTGAATTTATCGATTGGGGCCAAGCCGACTGTTATGGATTTCCTGCCTTTTAATTGGGGTAAGTGGTCCTTTTCTGTAGCAATTCCTCAGTTGACCACAATTGCCATCCGTCATAGGCGTGATTAAGCGGCTAAAGGAGGGAAATGGTATTGATCCCAAGCTGCCATTGTCTTTTGGAGTCTTTCTGTTCGCGGTGGCTGTGCACGTCATCCACTTCTTACAGAATCTTGATTTGAAAATGGGATACGACGACTCAAATTCTGACACGCTGGCTGATTTCCATGCTCATTAGTTGGTCATTAAGCAGTCAGTTATTTTTTTTATATATCTATGCTTTTTTTATCATAATGGAGAGATTCAGTGATAATAAATCCCTCCTCCTTCTTGGCAAAGGACAAGTTCATAAATATCAACAGAAGTTGGAGTCTAATAAATCAGGAAGATGCAAATCTTTTCCTCTGATTTACATTTGAGTGATAAAATCCTGCATAATTACATCATGTTTCAAATTATTGCGCCGTAACTCAATGCGCCACATTTCGTATTGTCATCAAAATGCAATAATAGACTTTTAGTCATCGTCACATGATTGGAATTTTGTCACAAACTCAACTTTTTTTTATGTTTTCCTCCAAATGCATGACTCCGATTTAGGTCCAAGTGTAACATTTGATTGAAAAATAAAGCAATCAACTTTGACACCGTTCGCTAAAAACTGACATGACAATGCACTTTACCATGTTTGCATCTTTCCGGATTTTTCACCCAAATGGCAGCGGCTAATTGCATACTCTGCCAACATACTTTTTGTTTGCCAGGGGAAAACCAACAAGATTTTTCGGCAACGCGCAATGGATCCGGTCTCGCAGGATCATGTCCCAAATCCGATTGCCACGCACAAAAAACCTTGATTTGCTGAGATTAATTAAATAGCATTCGAGCAACCCACAGCACCCGACAGCGGGAAGGCAAATGGCTCATCCGTGTAATTATTGTTTTCTGTGGCTACGGCGTGATGAAGCGCTATGCCTTGACGAGCTTCTGTGTCTGGACAGTCTTGGCAATTTCTAGCCGTCTTTTGGATGCCCTCATTAATATTACTGACACATGTGTCTATCGGTGCCAAACACTTGTCAGGATAATATTTGAGTTTATGCTGCGGAATACATGAGCTCGACACGCATCAATGTCGTCTTTCATGTCAACATCTTTGGCAATTCCTCACGCTTCGCCGTTTAGCTCGGCGGTTCGCGGACGCCATTTACCAAGCGGAATAATCCCCGTCAACTGCTTTGCGCGTTGTACAGAACAAAGATGTCGCTATTTTTGGACCTCAAGGACGCCATTTGATATCAAAATCCGTGAATTAATTCCAGCCAAAGCAGTGTATGTTCTAAAATACTTTAAAGCTCGCCTTTTTTTAGGTGCCGCATTCTCCAGATCGTTTTGATTCAATGGATTCTTTATGTGCCCGTCTGATAAGAGACTGACAGGCAAAAAGGAAAAGCCCCCCCCCCATCACATCACTTTGCGTTTCCCTCAATATATAAACGGATATGATACTGAGCCTACAAATAAAACACCAAAAAGCACCCTAAATATGTTTAGAACTACAAATGAACTTTCTTCTGTCGATTCTTGTTTCTTTTCATGTCACCATTCCAACCCTCCTCCTTTATCAAGGCTTGGAACTAGAAAAAGTGACCCAATAGAGACACTCAGATGGAGTTACTTAGGTTTTGTTTTGTTTTGTTTTTAAAACTCCTTATTTATTTATTTATTTATTTATTTATTTGTTAGTTTAGTTTTGTTTCCCTAAGTTTGGTTTGGTCACAAAGAAACATGAACATTGAACATTAACAATCTAACCCAAAAGAGACCATGCGTGATTTCACATCTGAGTCTCCTGTAAGACCAGAAAAAGTTGCAAATTTTGTCACGAGTCGCTTTTTGGAAAAAGAGTCGCTGGAGGGGTTGCGAAAACTCGGCAAATAAAAAATGTAGCGAGAAGTAGCTAAGTTGGCAACAGTGTTTCGAGGTGCGCTTCTGGGTCTCACTTTTTGCACATTCTTTCCTTTCTTATGGCCAATTCCACTTGTCACTGAATGTGTGTCAATAAATAATAGAGGAAGACACATGGTACAACAATACTTGCAGTCTCACATGACAGCCTGTACAAAAGTCAAAAGTTTGCAAGACTAACAAGGATGAGCACTTGAGGAAAACATGGACTGCAATTTTAAAGGGGACTTGAACAAAACTTGTTTTAAAGGCACAGTAGCGCTTGTTTCACCCCAGCACATCATCGCAGTGAACGGCTCACACGTTATTATTTGAGAATGCATTCTTGTTTGGTTCAACATATTCATCGTCTCGGTTGTTCTGCTTTGGCAGTGGATGCTCCAGTTGATTTGCAGGCTGTACCTGTCCCCGGTATGCCCGCATCTGTAACCTGTGACCTTACTTTCAGCCTCGTTCTGTATGTGCAGGCATTACAGATAACCCAGAGTCGACAGACAACGCCGTGTGAGACTCCGGTTTCTCAGAATCCATTCGGTGATTCGCCGAGCGCCGTTGTGCGGATATGATTAATACACGCGGTTTTCCTTGGGGTAGCCAGGCAGAGCCGCGTCATCTCTCATCCCTGCTTTATTGCAGATCATGTGACACCCGGTGCGGATCGCCATGCCCCATTTACCCTCGCACTGTTACATGTGTCTCATCCAAACATGTTCACCTCCACGTGAACGCTACGCACCCCCGTACAGGGCACATGCCCCCCCCCCCACCCTCCACTCCTCACTCTCACCCTGTCACTGTGTTAGGCAGGCGCTTCAAAAACTTAGTCACCCGTTGGAAAGGCCAAACTCACATACACTGCCTAACGCACGGCCAGCCTGACATGGCCCGGCGTGTTTCAGGCCTGACCCTTTGCCAAAGCTTTTAATAACACACATTGCCACCCATGGTGGGTGACACAAATGCATTGGATACAAGCCAGAAGGCAGAGTGTGGACCAGAGCATCCAGAGGGACCGCTAAAATGTGCAAAGCGCGGCCTACGTGACCACCGCCCACACTTCAGCTTCACAGTGGACGCAATTACTGACAAAAAAAAAATAATTTTATGTATGCATACACAGAGTTTGAAAGAAAATTTGTCAGTAAAATTGTAGGATAAGCTTATGATAAAAAAATGACAAGAATGTAGCAACTCTGATTCTATTATCGCCACTGCTTATTGATCCGATGGCTCATACATGTGGATATGCAAAACCAAAAACGACAAAAAAATCAACAAATGAGAAGCTCCATATTTCTGTATACTTCTCTCGGGGGAATTTACAACATTAAATGGAATGGCATTTAATTCCTTCTCCGCTTTACACATTTTGTTATTCATGAAGCCCCATTTTTATCATGTTCTTTACTCTCCAAATAAATGGAGGAAGTTGGTTGCGCTCCATATTTCCCATTAGTTCTCATCTTGCTGAAGCGCGATGTGGCCATGACTAATGTGTGTTTTATGTTGTTAAGAAGCATGTGGGTATGTTGTTCATTGTCTAATTGGATATTTTTATCATAGTTTTTCACTAAAACATGGTGGACGTGTGGACAATGCATCACTATAATTGACGGGAGGACGTTGTTTTTTGCTGTTTTCATCAGGTATGTTGTGTTTGTGTGTGAACTCATAAAAAACTAAACCACTTGCTCTTAAAACTAATTAAAACTATCCATCCATTTTCAGC
>NW_017805478.1:0-69815 GCF_001891065.2 Hippocampus comes | reverse complement strand
ATTGTTTTCGGTGGCTACGGCGTGATGAAGCGCTATGCCTTGACGAGCTTCTGTGTCTGGACAGTCTTGGCAATTTCTAGCCGTCTTTTGGATGCCCTCATTAATATTACTGACACATGTGTCTATCGGTGCCAAACACTTGTCAGGATAATATTTGAGTTTATGCTGCGGAATACATGAGCTCGACACGCATCAATGTCGTCTTTCATGTCAACATCTTTGGCAATTCCTCACGCTTCGCCGTTTAGCTCGGCGGTTCGCGGACGGCCTTTACCAAGCGGGATAATACCCGGCAACTGCTTTGCGCGTTGTACAGAACAAAGATGTCGCTATTTTTGGACCTCAAGGACGCCATTTGATATCAAAATCCGTGAATTAATTCCAGCCAAAGCAGTGTATGTTCTAAAATACTTTAAAGCTCGCCTTTTTTTAGGTGCCGCATTCTCCAGATCGTTTTGATTCAATGGATTCTTTATGTGCCCGTCTGATAAGAGACTGACAGGCAAAAAGGAAAAGCCCCCCCCCCATCACATCACTTTGCGTTTCCCTCAATATATAAACGGATATGATACTGAGCCTACAAATAAAACACCAAAAAGCACCCTAAATATGTTTAGAACTACAAATGAACTTTCTTCTGTCGATTCTTGTTTCTTTTCATGTCACCATTCCAACCCTCCTCCTTTATCAAGGCTTGGAACTAGAAAAAGTGACCCAATAGAGACACTCAGATGGAGTTACTTAGGTTTTGTTTTGTTTTGTTTTTAAAACTCCTTATTTATTTATTTATTTATTTATTTATTTGTTAGTTTAGTTTTGTTTCCCTAAGTTTGGTTTGGTCACAAAGAAACATGAACATTGAACATTAACAATCTAACCCAAAAGAGACCATGCGTGATTTCACATCTGAGTCTCCTGTAAGACCAGAAAAAGTTGCAAATTTTGTCACGAGTCGCTTTTTGGAAAAAGAGTCGCTGGAGGGGTTGCGAAAACTCGGCAAATAAAAAATGTAGCGAGAAGTAGCTAAGTTGGCAACAGTGTTTCGAGGTGCGCTTCTGGGTCTCACTTTTTGCACATTCTTTCCTTTCTTATGGCCAATTCCACTTGTCACTGAATGTGTGTCAATAAATAATAGAGGAAGACACATGGTACAACAATACTTGCAGTCTCACATGACAGCCTGTACAAAAGTCAAAAGTTTGCAAGACTAACAAGGATGAGCACTTGAGGAAAACATGGACTGCAATTTTAAAGGGGACTTGAACAAAACTTGTTTTAAAGGCACAGTAGCGCTTGTTTCACCCCAGCACATCATCGCAGTGAACGGCTCACACGTTATTATTTGAGAATGCATTCTTGTTTGGTTCAACATATTCATCGTCTCGGTTGTTCTGCTTTGGCAGTGGATGCTCCAGTTGATTTGCAGGCTGTACCTGTCCCCGGTATGCCCGCATCTGTAACCTGTGACCTTACTTTCAGCCTCGTTCTGTATGTGCAGGCATTACAGATAACCCAGAGTCGACAGACAACGCCGTGTGAGACTCCGGTTTCTCAGAATCCATTCGGTGATTCGCCGAGCGCCGTTGTGCGGATATGATTAATACACGCGGTTTTCCTTGGGGTAGCCAGGCAGAGCCGCGTCATCTCTCATCCCTGCTTTATTGCAGATCATGTGACACCCGGTGCGGATCGCCATGCCCCATTTACCCTCGCACTGTTACATGTGTCTCATCCAAACATGTTCACCTCCACGTGAACGCTACGCACCCCCGTACAGGGCACATGCCCCCCCCCCCCCCCCCCCCCCCCCCCCCCCCCCCCCCCCCCCCCCCCCCCCCCCCCCCCCCCCTACGCACCCCCGTACAGGGCACATGCCCCCCCCCCCACCCTCCACTCCTCACTCTCACCCTGTCACTGTGTTAGGCAGGCGCTTCAAAAACTTAGTCACCCGTTGGAAAGGCCAAACTCACATACACTGCCTAACGCACGGCCAGCCTGACATGGCCCGGCGTGTTTCAGGCCTGACCCTTTGCCAAAGCTTTTAATAACACACATTGCCACCCATGGTGGGTGACACAAATGCATTGGATACAAGCCAGAAGGCAGAGTGTGGACCAGAGCATCCAGAGGGACCGCTAAAATGTGCAAAGCGCGGCCTACGTGACCACCGCCCACACTTCAGCTTCACAGTGGACGCAATTACTGACAAAAAAAAAATAATTTTATGTATGCATACACAGAGTTTGAAAGAAAATTTGTCAGTAAAATTGTAGGATAAGCTTATGATAAAAAAATGACAAGAATGTAGCAACTCTGATTCTATTATCGCCACTGCTTATTGATCCGATGGCTCATACATGTGGATATGCAAAACCAAAAACGACAAAAAAATCAACAAATGAGAAGCTCCATATTTCTGTATACTTCTCTCGGGGGAATTTACAACATTAAATGGAATGGCATTTAATTCCTTCTCCGCTTTACACATTTTGTTATTCATGAAGCCCCATTTTTATCATGTTCTTTACTCTCCAAATAAATGGAGGAAGTTGGTTGCGCTCCATATTTCCCATTAGTTCTCATCTTGCTGAAGCGCGATGTGGCCATGACTAATGTGTGTTTTATGTTGTTAAGAAGCATGTGGGTATGTTGTTCATTGTCTAATTGGATATTTTTATCATAGTTTTTCACTAAAACATGGTGGACGTGTGGACAATGCATCACTATAATTGACGGGAGGACGTTGTTTTTTGCTGTTTTCATCAGGTATGTTGTGTTTGTGTGTGAACTCATAAAAAACTAAACCACTTGCTCTTAAAACTAATTAAAACTATCCATCCATTTTCAGCACCGCTTATCTTGAACAGAGTCGCGGGGAGTTGCTGGAGCCGATCCCAGCTGACTTGGAGCGGAAGGCAGACTACACCCTGAGCTGGTTGCTCGTCAGTCACAGGCCACATAGAGAGAGAGAGACAGAGAGAGACAACCATCCACGTCGATCCCACGCTGACAGCACACAAGTCAGGCGAGTGTACCACCACACCATCAGCGACTCTAATTAAAACTCGGTGAATTAAAAAAAAAAAAACAAAGTCAAAATGAAATACAAACTAGCTACTGAATGTTTGGTTTTATAGTTTTTTATAGATATATAGAGTTTATAGTTCTGTTTTCTTTATTTGACATACACAACAACAACAACAAAAGTGTTTTGTGGAGACTGACCCGGATAAATGTCATTTCCATTCATTTCAATGGGGAAATTTTATTTAATATACTTCCTATACCACACCACAGTATACTTCCTGAAATGCAAAATTCTGTATCATCAGTTTCTCTTCCACGAGAAGTTGTTCGGGAGACTCTTAAAGGAGCTTATGAGGGAGAAACGGGAAATTTGCGGGCTGCACAGGCAAAGTGAGCACGTCTCTGGGGTGCTGAATTACTGCAGCTCGCTGACTTGACACGGCTGGGAATGAAAAGTAAGTGAGGAAGGAGCAAAAAAAAAAAAAAACAAGGGAGAGGAGGAGGAGGGAAGCTGAGTGGCGGCAGAGAGCAGAGGTTGATGTGCTCATTTCATTGCCCGTGCATGATCCAGGTGACAGGTAGTGGTGCAGAAAATGGCAGTTCTCGCAGGTCTCCTCCCGGGGGTTGTGGGGGAGGGGAGCCGGGGGGTGGGGGTGGTTACCGGCTTCTCGTAGTGCACAGGTGTGTGTGTGTGTGAGCGCGCGCAGTCGCGGGGGAGAGCGTTGACATCATTGATCAATGTTTCTTTTTGTTTGTACGCACTCAACATTGTGTGTATGGTACGGATGTCTTATGACCAAGCCGGCTCGCCCATGAGGCAAATGCTAAAGATATTGCACTAACCGTCGAAGGTTTTACGATTAGTGGGGGGCGTATGAATTGTGACTCAGCAAGGTTGTATGACTTTTGACCTCTTGTTTGCTTGAACTAAATTTGACTTGGATTTTTGGCACAGTAACTCGGGCCTTGCTTGAAACGTGAAGGTTAAAAGTCAAACACGGAAGAGTATGTAGCAGCATGTGACATGGGCACACCGAGCCAGCCGCGAGTTTGTTTTGTTCTGACACGTAATCATTGTAGGTTTGATCACTATAATTAGAATCCAATTTGTTGCTGTCTTCGGATCAGAGAAGTCGAGATCTGTGGCATCTGCGAAAGCCTTGAATTGAATCCGAAGCTTGGCTTTCTGATCCATTGCTTGCTGAAAGTTGTGATCGTTGCTTTTTTTGTTTCGCTGACAACTTCTTCAGGCTGTCATCATTTTGGAAATAGGAACTGAAACCGCAAATGTCTGCCATGTTTAGAAGATGAATTGAAGTGAAATTGCTCTTGCACCTCTTGCACTGAAGTGCATAAGCTTGTGGGTGTACCTGATCGAGTGCTCATGAGTGTTTTAACAATACCTGAGTCAAGTTTGTCGAACTAAAGCAACCGGTAGTCAAAATGAGCTATTTTACTTCCAACACAAGACAACCGCAGACGTGTTTTAACATGACGTCAGTCAATTTGCTGCATCCGCGTCCCTTGAACCTTCTTGCCTTCATTCCAATCCCTCTTTACAGTTAACCTAACACGCGGCTCGTGCGGCATCCCACCCGCAGAAGTCCATTTCCAGTCAATTACTCCCAGTACATCATGCCGCCCGATAAAGAAAGAGCAGATCCTCCGGACGGTGCGACGACGTACGCGGGTGCTGCGGCTGGCTAACCGCGCCGCCATAAATCTCGCGTCCACGCACTAAGCGAAGCATGCACGGCATTATTACAGTCTAAAAAGGTGGACGGAACAAAAGTTCCCGTCCTTGACTTCTTGCCTGATAAGATTTGAGAGATGGCTCGCTGCATTTAGCCGGGGGGTGGCACACGAGGCCCTGAAAGTGTGTGAGATGCTTGACAAAGTGCAATGGAAAGAGAGAAAGAGAGCGAGAGAGAGAGAGAGAGAGAGAGAGAGAGAGAGAGAGAGAGAGAGAGAGAGAGAGACAAAGACAAGTGTTCACGTTGTGCCTCTAATGTAATTGCCCGCACTACTTTATCATAAACGAAGCACTCATGTGCAACGTTGGCTTATCTCCCACTACAACCACTCCATCCTCGAATCTTCCATCCCAGGCAAGGCTATCTCCAAGCGGCTTAACGACAGTTCTGGGAGCCACATCAATAAATGTCAGTGCACATCGTGTCAGAGGGAAGGGGGTTCTGCAGTGGGGTTGGGTGAGGGGCGGGCAGGGGGGCCTGAATTAAGAGCAAAAAAAATAAACATCCTGTGGATGATGTATGCATGTCATGAAGCTATTAGTAGATTGTGGCTCCCCTCGATATTCCATGATTAATACGGAACACCTATTTAATATTGATGCATGTGACACGGTGGCAAACGTATGAGCAATTAGACATAAATGAAATCGAAGTTCAGGACAGTGAACTATACCTCCTCGATGGCATAAAACTCAACTCTCGACATGAAGCACGCCTGTTCTTGCCGTGTCCACTTCGCTGATGCAAGGCATTAAAAGTACAGAGAGCAAAAAGGTGATTCGAATGAAGATAAAGAGGCCAATGTGGTGCATATCAGATTCTGACAAGTTAGATACCATGCAGTGAAATTTCAGTGATAGAAGTACAGTCATGCGATCCTATCAGTGAGAATGTTCTACTCACAGTAGTGCCTAAACATCCGATATAAATTAGAAGAAAGTTTTCATTTTTGAATAGACTCGGGTCAACAAGAAAGGCCCAGAGTTCAAAGCAAACACGGCGAAGCTGCATTTAGCTGTTATGCTGCCGGCAAATGGAATAAGCTGCCGACACAAGTGAAGTCAGCCCCAAGTGAAAATGTTTTTAAAACCAGGTTAAAAACTTTTCTGGATTTATCATCTACCTTTATTCTGCCTTTGAAACGTTCTCTTTTTTTACCCCCCAAAAATGTGATATTCCCCACTGAACTACTAATTTGTTGTAGGGTATGAAGAGGTTATGCTGTTAGAAATGCACATACACATATATATATATATATATATATATATGTATTTTTTTCCCTCCCCTTTTTTTAAAGAGTGTTTAATATTCCAATCGACAAGGAAAGTCAGTCATCACACACAGTGGGTGGCAGATTGGCTAGCTGGTGTTTTACAAAATGAGGACGCCCTTTGAATGCAAATTACACTGACTCGGGGGTTGGGGGATTAATGGAAGCATTTTTGCCCTGGGGTCAAAGGGGGAGTCAATGCATTTAATCCTTAATATCCGGGGAATGGGAAATTAAGGTCCTTTGCTAACCTTTTGATCTTAAATCTCGGGGTGAGAGGCTGTTTTGATGAGGAGGGGGAAAAAAACAACCCACAAGCTATATCTCAGGGCTGTGATATATTTGCCTAACAAAACGTCTGAATATTCTCAGTAACATATTCAACGCAGTGTTGCTTGTCATCCTCTGTTATTTATTTGGCTCATGTTTTTTTATTTTTTGGGGTGGGGGTGGGGGTCAACAAAATGTCAGATTAGCTCCATTATTTCCCCATAAATAAATGTATGTATCCTTTAGACGGGTATTTTTTATTTTATTTTTTTAAGCAGTCTATTGTCACCAAAGCCAGTAGGGAATGGAGCGTTTTCCTTCGGAGAATGCAGCGTTACCCCCACATGACTGAGAATAATTATCACCATCCTTAATGGACTGGAAATGAGAAATTCACGGCCCCTCCCGGAAAAAAAAAAAAAAAAAGAATGCTAACAGGATATGTAGACTTAAAAGTAGGGGAAAACATTCAGGACAGCAGCTTTATCCATCCAAACATGGCTGCGGGATTATAGTAAACGACAGAGACATGAACAACAGGACTCCCGGGATTAACAAAGGATCTGACAAACAAAGCAAAGCAAAGCATGAAAACAAACACACATTGAGATGCGGGTGGCAGAGCATGAAGGCAAGCAGCGAGACAAATGGCTCGGTAGAAAGATGCGGGTGCCAGAAAGGCCCAAACAAATTAGTGAAGGACAGAAGAAGAAAAAAGCGGGAATCGCATAACAGGGTAACTAGAAGGTTTGTTGGCGTGGCTTTATTCCATAGGCTATCACATTCCGTTTTTATGTGAAATCTGTGATTTTTGGAATGTAAAAAGTGGAAAGGTTCTCCGCACTCAAGTCATGTTATTTTCCTGAGAGGCACTGGTATTTAATGAGTCCTTTGTTGAGAGTCACTTCGATGCCACTTGAATGGACCACTAAGCAAAGTTTTCTGCTCTCTGTAGTTACTTTGTATTTTCCGAGATGAGGACTTTTGCTTTTCAACTTCTGTGTCATGTCTGTCCTAATTCCGCTCCTCACGCGACTCTTCTCTCCAAATTATTATTTTTCAGCTCCCTCTTTCTGTATTTTTACACATGGGGTAACAAATTGCACTTGTCAAGTCAAGTCAAGTCAACTTTATTGCAAATAAAATGCCAAAACAGAAAATTCAGGGCTCAGTAATGGCCACATCTGTTTGAATTACTTTGAGGTATCTAACCGGGCCGAAACTTGGGTAAAAGCGTTAGGGTTCATAAAGTAACTTGTGTGTCCAAAAGTACTTTTGTCAAATGTAAAATTGAAGGTCGGAAACTAGCTCCATGCTAGTGAAACCATTGCATTGGTTCTATACCACGAAATGTAAAATTGAAGGTCGGAAACTAGCTCCATGCATTGGTTCTATACCACACCACTATTTTATTTATATATAATATAAGGTAGATTCTCTCTTCAAAAGGCATGTTCGAACACGAATAAGAGTCTCACATTCCAAAATATGACCCTGATACAGTGAATGACAGAAGCAAGAGAAAAGTAAATAAAGTTGGCATTTGGTAAAGCCATTAAGCTATCCAGGATGTCAAACCTGATTAAATTTTTTTTGTCGCTTGGGGGACGGATACTCCAAGTGACGATTCACTTAAGTTTTGGAGATTGGCCTTCATCAACGCATCCGAGAGTTTTCCCCAGTGAGGACAGTTTGAATTATGCAAGTTTTCACTCTCTGCTTTTTTTGGGGGGTGGGGGTTGTGGTGGGGGTAGGGGGGTGTTTGTTGTTTTGTCTTTTCCTACTTGCCAATGTTTTCCAGACAGCAGAGGTCTGGGGACATCCAGATGTTTGCTGACCTGGAAGCTTGCACTGCCAGCAGCTGCCATCCCATCGTAAGAGAACCACAGACAGGAGAAGTTTCACTTTTAAATCTTCTCTTGTTTGGTTAGTTTCCTCTCAGCAAACAGACACATATGCATGCACAGATGCGCGCTGACCACAAATGGGCCTCGGCCTGTGAAATCCTCCCAAATATTTTCTCCGCTCTGCCGTATTTGAGAAAAAAAAACATGAGTGCTCTCTCATTCCCCGTTTTTACCACCATGAATTCCATCAGCCATTGAATTTAAATTGTTTGGAAATTATCAACTGCACTTTCTGCGTTCTACTTCATTATTCATCTCCACACAACGGTGGTTTCAGCAGCCAAATTTGACTTGAAAACACGTAAAAATGTTCTTAGGCTGATCAAAGGGGGAGAATCAGCGAGCCTCGGGTACGCCGCTAAAGGAAGAGGGAAACTGGCAGGAGGTGTAAGGTCGAACCCATTTCAAGTGCTTCGTCAGCCAAGTTTGTCCAATCACAACATTGAGAGAGTGCGAAAATGGCTAGCAGGCAGCTGCCGCTATGCTGTCCCAACCCTCCACTGACACGACAGCAAATGCAATTGAGCGACATCTTGAAGCTTGATAATATTCTATATGTCTTCGCCCCATATGTGGCACAGAGAGAACCGTTTAGTTTCCAGGCAGCGGCCCAAACTATGTTCTGAGTAACATGGGATGTTGGGAGGCAGATGTCTTTGCTCCTCAGCTGCTGCCTGGCGTATGTGCCTGGCTGAAGCCCAGCATCGGCGGCGTGTTTGAACATCTGAACGGGGAGCTGAGGGTGTCCACAGATGGCAGACTGGCAGGTCATCCTTACTATAAAGCCGTCATGCAGGGACTGAATCGTAACCATCGTGACCAAAGAGAATACCAAGACTTGGATTTTGGCCTCAATCATCAAATAGCCAGACTTTGGCTCGATCCTGCCCACTTGAGTTTGCCACGACAGTAATCCCTCGCTATAACACGCTTCGATGTGAGGTGGAAGCACGACAGGTCGCGGTTCGGCTTGTGCGCGTCAAGGCGTGCTTGACCTCGACCGCTGCAACTTCCTCTGAGCCGATCCCTTTGATCGCGCTACAGTTTTCTCTCTCTCTCCTCCCCTGCTAAATGCAGGAAAATGAGGCCAAATGTCACCACTGAATTAATGTCAGCGCAACACATTTGTGTGCCGAAAACAAGTAAACAGATGTTTCATCATTTTGTCCATTTTTCCTACCCTGGAAGCTTGGCAACAAGTCAAGATGCTGTTTCATTCCCTTTCATTTACAATTTGTTGGTCATTAACTAAATTTCCCCGCTACCTGATGATCAAAACAAAACACGTTGATGAGGTGGCTTCTGTTTATCAACTCTATTAAATGCTAATCCGACTGCTTGACGAGTGACGCGCATTGAAAATAAATGTCGGAGCCACAATCCCGCTGGAAGCATCAGTGGAAATGAGAATAAATCATTTCGCGGGATAATGAATTGGTTTATTAATACCACCATTTCTTGCTGCAGGCAATTTATTTTATTTTCTAAGTCCAGTGAAACCTCAAGTTCTTTGGTTCTGTGAGCCTGTTTGTTACCTGAAAAGTTGCCCGGTCGACTTAATTTTTCCCATAGAAATGAATGCAAATGAAAAAACTGACTTGCCCGACGAGTGATGTCAATCAAGACAGCGCTTTGACCTCAGAAGAAATCTTACTAAAATTCAAAATCTTTCCGCTTTTGAGGTGCGATTAAAAAAAAAAAAAAATGCATATTTTCTCAAGAGAGTTACATTCATACTTTTTTCAGTCTTTTTTAAATTGACACGAGCACTGTCCATAAGCACAAGCCTGCTTGAAAAACAGTAAGCACATGTATTTTCACACAAAGAAGCAGCACTTCATCACCAAGCCGCCAATTAACACTTGTGAGTTAGTGTGCAGATGAGTTTTTGTGGTGCTTGCATCTGATCCATAACAAAACACAATTTTTAAAATTTTAAATGAGTTTTAAATGAGCATATGAAAATAGTATATGCAGTTTGCGTCTGTAGTGTTGCTTTGAAATAAAGTCAAGTGCAACATACAAGGATGATTAAAAACGTTATTTCATCAACATTCATGGTTTTTTTTTTTTCCGAAGCTACTTTTAGTAGTACTTGTGCATAATCCCGGATAACAATGATCTGGACCTTGAGCATCAATTTATTCAAATATTTCCTTAACGATGCATGTTAGCTTCTTTTCTACGAGCTAACGATCATCCATCTTCTTAGTTGATCCGAGGCTGCGCGCAAGGTTCGAACCTTGCCACCTGCCAAAAAATTCAACCGCGATACAGATAAAGTACTAGCTAGAAAACTGCCTGCAGGAAACACTCAAGAACAAAAGAATAAACCGTTTCTCATCTCAACAGATCCAAACACTTCCCGTACTCCGGTGAGCAATGAATGAATCAACCAAATAAGACGGTGAATGTGAAAAGTGCCGAGACGTTCACCTTGATAAGCGATTGGTAAAACACTCCAAATTGATGTTAACGAATGGACCAGTCGAGGTGAAGTGGTTCTTTGGGAGGACAGTTACAGCTAAAGCTTATTATTTTTAATGCCATCTTTTGAGTGGTTGACTGGGCAGCAGCATCTCAAATAGTAAAAAGGAAGGACAGGGGGGTTAACGGGTGCCGGGATGCCCCTTTGGCCCCACAAGCGCAGCGGGTTGAAGGAGAAGACGACGGGGACGCTCTTATCTTTGGAGGAGGGCTTGTTATTTTCCCATGATTGACGCTTTGGGTGCAACTGGCTGTGCACTCCATCTTTTTTGTGTAGAGAAGAAAAACTACAGCGCCATCCTTTCCGTTCCAGGCGGGCTTAGACACGCACGACTCTCAGGCGAGATCACAGATGTGCGGTTGCTATGCGAGTCTCTGCTAAGTGATTCAGTTTGATATTGGAAGCTCATTTTCTTTACAGGGCAAGTGTATGTGCCATTTACTTATTTATAACAAGTCATTTTTACGGTTCCGTTTCGTTTGCGACTGCAAATTGGAATCTGTGGGACCACTCCTTTTTTTTCCATATTTACTTTAATTTCACTTCCATTTGCAGCAACAAAGAGCCATGAGATGAACGAGCAGAAACTATCGCAACAGTCGCCTGATGACGGCAAGTAAGAGTGGAGAAATATGTGGCATTCAAAGCTATTTTCAACTAAAGGCCCTTCACTAAAAAAACAACAAGCTCTGCTTGCTGAAACCCGGAGGTGACTAAGAAATTCTCACAGTCACCCTCTTCACCACTGGAGATGAATTTGTCGAGCGCATGTGCAAGAAGCGAGGTCACGGAGGTGCAGCATTGATCGAGAAGTCCAGGTGGCAATATGTGGCATTCAAAGCTATTTTCAACTAAAGGCTCTTCACTAAAAAAAAACAACAAACTCTGCTTGCTGAGACCCGGAGGTGACTAAGAAATTCTCACACTCGCCCTCTTCTCCACTGGAGATGAATTTGTCGAGCGCGTGTGCAAGAAGCGAGGTCACGGAGGCACAGCATTGATCGAGAAGTCCAGGTGGATGACGGTCACTATTGATACGCCGGCTCGTCGTTACATCAATATTGTCATGTTTAATTGGTGTTATGTGATGGACTGCGTGTCGCTCTGAAGGTTTGCGAGACCTATTCGCTGTTAGCCGCTAATGATTTGCGGTAGCGTTCCAAGATTAGTATTCAGTCCATTCCAGTCCACTCTCTAAATATATGCATCATTCTATTGTTTTCTATTTTTTTCAAATATCTTTTGCGGGCATATTGAAATATGTATGGCCGTGCCGCGAGAGACACCGGCTTGGAAATACGCGCATATTTTAAAAGGAGAGCAATTTCAAAAGCTTTGGTAATATGTTTTCATTTTTCACATACAGAAGATCTTTGCAATCTTGTCGTGTATTCATCCTGCTACAAAATCACGCAAAGGTTTGGCAGACAGGTGGCGCATTTTACATCAAACCGTAGATAGGGACGAAGGTCATTTCACAACCATCCCCATTGCAGGCCACGCACTCACAATATTGAACCTTGACCGAAGTATGCTCCCTCCAAAAACAAACATTTTTTTTTGCACCGCAGAGCACACACGCATACAGTCCGCACACTGCTCACTGCATGCTTTGCAGCTCCAAATGAAACACGTTTGGGCTACAAGCCGTCATCCAGTTAGACTTTGTCTGTTTCACTGACGCCATCAATTTTAACTCTAAAACGTGCTAATAAAGGTGGCAGAAACTATCAGAGGAACCTCATTCCCTCCTAGAACGAGAAATACAAACCAGCGTGCACGCAGAGCTTCTGGATCAAACTATTCCCGTTGTCAGCGGTTCTATCTTGAGGGCAAGGGGAGAAACAGAAGAAAACGGAGAACAGATCAATCAACTGTCAGAGTGCTGCAAAGCTGAGGTGGAGTGGGCCCTCGGAGGTGAAGTCAGTCAGATACAGAGAGAGGATCTTTGATTGGAGCCACGGCTTAATGGTAGCGAGAGTGGAAGAGCCCTCACAGCAGCCTCGGGCATCCCAGTCGTCAGGTGCCCTGCTACTCTCCTGTGTGCTATTTGGAAGCAACACGAGAGAGATCATCTCATTTCCAAAATCCAAAAGTATTCATCAGATGCACTGTGTAGGGGCCGGGGAGCTCAGGGCGGTAAAGAGGGTCCAGGCCATTTCAAGATTTGAAAACGAATCATAGGATCTTCAAAAGAACTTTAAAATGAGCCAGTGGAGGGATGCCAGCGTAGGAGTGATGTGCTCTCTCTTACATGTACCAGACAAGAGGCGAGCAGCAGCATTGTGGACCAACTGGAGACAATTAATGGAGGATTGGCTGACTCCCAAGTGAAGTGCCGAGATGTGCCGAAGGCATGAATCGTCAGTTAGTTCGCTGGAAACTCTAGCCAGCCAATTGCATGGCGCAAATAGACAAATAACCATTCCTGCTCACATCTTTCATGAACCAACCATGCAAGTTTTTGGAAGGTGGCAGGAAACTATTGTACCTAGCGAGAGCCCGCACAAGCATGGGAAGACCGCATCCAAACTACACATCTGAAGTCCAGAATCCTGATGAAGTTATCCAGACAATACAAACGATATATCATCGCTTTCTTGACACACTATAGCCTGTTTCAAAAAGTTGACAAATTTTAAAGGCCCTTTTCCTTTCATCCTTCCGTTTTTCCTGGATGACACCCGTGTGCCAACCACATGCCCGTGCACGATACTTTAAATTGTGTCGATATTAGGTTGCGGCACTCGACGCATGTTTCTTCATAACCAAAAATGAAAGACATTGAAACTGTATCACGCACAGAACCGCAATCCACAAATTGAAAGGCATGTCGAACGAGGAAAAACAACTAACAAGATTACACTCCGTATTAAAACCTCGCTTGGTGCCTGTGTGGCAAGCATTCATGAAATGCCCTTGTTACCCCTTGTTAGCATGTACAGCCACTCACATGTTTCTGCAGTGCCATTGATAAGAGTGTTACGTCCGCGCTTGCTGCAGAGAGTCGGCTAATTAAAAGCCAGCGGCAGCCAGATTCAGAGGACAAAGCCGTCGGTCCCTCCGGTGCATTTTGAATGCATAGAAATTAGTGTTGTTGTTTTTCATCTTGGAGTTTGAACACAGACGTGTAAAAACCTGACAGTTGAGAGGCGCACAACTTCTTAGCTTCCGTGGGTTTGTATTTGCAAGAAAGGTTGAACTATTTCCTACACTGTCCTGTAACCGCAACAGTGAAGGACATCAAAACTTTTAGATGACATAAAATGAAATAATGTCGGGGCTACTTAATAAGAGGATGTCGGAAGGGTACGACTGGTCCAAAAAAAATTTGGCTCAAGCTTCGCTCAAACATCATTTCACGAAGCTCCGCTCAAATCCAAAGTCCCAAAACATCGATCACAAGTGTAGTACACATCTCGGGTTGAACTATTTCCTACACTGTCCTGTAACCGCAAGAGTGAAGGACATCAAAACTTTTAGATGACATCAAATGAAATAATGTCGGGGCTACTTAATAAGAGGATGTCGGAAGGGTACGAGTGGTCCAAAAAAAATTTGGCTCAAGCGTCGCTCAAATCCAAAGTCCCGAAACATCGATCACAAGTGTAGTACACATCACAACAACGTCCACCTCCTCCTGCCAAAGTTCCTCTCGACGCTCTGTGGAGGCGCGAATGAAAAGTGTGCCAAATCAGCTCATCGCATAATCTTTCCGGAGCTCCATGAAAATGGATTGCAGACTTACGGCACTGGGAGTTTGGGCTTGTTGAAGGTGTGCGGTAGAGGACACCGGTGTGTGTGTTTGTGTGACAGAAATCAATCAACAAGACCGCATGCAGGTTTTGTCCCTCCACAAAAGCGATCGATAAAGCATTACAGCGAACGCAGAAGGAGAAAACATGTTGCAGCAATAGAAGTGGTTCTGGTCAAAATCCATTTGAGGGAAGCCTGTTCTTCCGCAAATGCATCAATGGCGAACAGATGAGCTTCGAGTGACTAACATGGGCAACTCAAACCTTTGCACCGCAGAAGAACTGACGCAAATGACATTGTTTTTTTTTTCCCTTTGGGAAGGCCAGTTGATTACAATTCAAAAATTGCAGCTATTGAAGTGGGAAGACAACTTTAGCCACAATCGCTTTCAAAACAGAAAAGAATGGAGCGCAAAAACAGTACATGACATTATACACGGAAATAAGAAAAAGCTGAAACACCCATTTAATATCCTGCACTTCCATTATGAATGCAGAACTGTAGCACACCAAGAAAAGTGTCATGCTGAGAACAAGAACATCTTGACAATTAAAACGGCTCTTGAATTTCATTGGAACATGGGAAAAAAAAGACAAATGACAGAGACGAGCAGTTGGTTTGGATTATCATGCATAAAAAAAATAAAAAAATTACATATGCATCACATAAGAAAAACTTTACATCCTTTTTTCTATTCATGAAAAAAAAATAGATCAATCACGCTTGTGCCTAACATAAAAGCAGTCACTCATGCCTGCTGACAGAAACTGCAATCTGGAGCCAAGTGCATTTTTTGTCCTTTAAACGATGAAAAAAAAATAGATCAATCATGCTTGTGCCTAACATAAAAGCAGTCACTCATGCCTGCTGACTGCTGAAACTGCAATCTGGAGCCAAGTGCATTTTTTTGTCCTTTAAATGCGGCGAGCACAAATTTGATTTAAAAAAAAAAAAAAAGACAACTATTCTAGTTCATATCAACAAACATTCCTGCATTTTCTGACATTACCTGCAAAAACAATAAAATGGGCGAAGAAAAAATTTAATTAAAAAAAAAAAAAAAGACAACTATTCTAGTTCATATGAACAAACAATCCTGCATTTTCTGGCATGATCTGCAAAAACATATTACTCGTACACAGTCTCAAGAAAAAGGATGTCAACCCTTTGGACTTCTGCAAAACTCGGTCATCAAACGTGACCTAATCTTCATCTAGGTCTTCATCTAAAAAAAAAACTCAATATGTTGTCATGCTTCTTTATTGGACACGCCAACATTCACAGTGCGGAAAAAGTATGTGAGGCTTAGGTTTGGATTCAGCCCGCCTGGAATCCAATCAATGGGATGAGATTGAAGGCATCGGTGAAAGCTGCCCGCCTTTGAGTTTAGCAGCCCCTTCACTGATGAGCATTCGGCATTGCACCACACAAGAGTTCCAGTCATGCGCGGCGTGAAAGACTAACGACATTGCGATGATGCGCGCTACTTGTGATCGATAGCCGCCGCGGCAAAATCCAATGGCTTGCGCTGCGTGGCAAAGCGGACACCCCCAACCGCCCCCGCTCGCGCTCATTTGTGTCATTTATTCTCTCGGCGCGGATAGCATCGGGTATTTTTCCTTCCGCGGTGACCGGTGCGCCATCTGTGGCTTTGTTTTTTTCTTAAACTTGAGACGTGAGAGATGTTGAATAATGTGCCAGTGGACACTTGTGTATTGGATACGCAGTATGGCGCCTTTGTGAAAAGCGATTTGAGACAGAACGGGGTTGTCTGCTCTGAGAGCAGTTGTGTGCTTGTGTGTGTGTGTGTGTGTGTAGTGCAGACAGTCGTAAATCAACGGTACCTTCATGGTATTATCAAACCCCACTCCACCAGGAACCCAAAACAGGTGCATGTCGCGCCGGGGTTGTCTGCCCAACACACACCAATACACACGCTCCACATTTGCCATCCTTCTCCTGACACTTTAGAATTCAGTTCACGCTTCTTTCTCAAGATTGCACGCGGGGCTCCTCGTCTGCACTTTCCAGTCTGTGCGCCAATTATGCTCGGCTAGAAAATGAACGTTTGGAGAGAAAACGAGATTTTTGTTTTGCACTTTGGTTGAGTCTGCGATAGCCGAGGCTGACTGGTGTTCACAGAGTCGTGCGCTTTGTACTTGTGAGACCCTGTTTTGCACCTGCTCTCAAAAACAGTGATGACCATGTTATGGCTGACCGTGCAGAAACAAAAATGAAGGCTAAGTAATGGTCATCTCTATATTTTAGAGATACTGAAATGGAAACCTGCTTTCTATTCATGACGAGCGTGGCGCATATTAAACGTACGCACTGATAAAAGCCAAATATTAACACGAAAGAGAGAGAAGTGCAGAGAGAATCTTAAGTTTACATTTTCAAGACTTCACCTGTGGTCGATATTCAGGATTCCGCTGGCACTTGTTGCTTTTCATTAAATCATAGAGAGCCTCACTGCAGCGCCAGGTGCTCTCGTGTTTGAAAGTCTGATAAATAAGTGCGCGGTATAAGCTCGAGGGACGTTGAGAAAATCTACGAAGGGTCAAATCTCCTTCCATATGCCATAACAAAGCTTCATCCTGAGACAAAATCGGAAGAATAATAATGTAATTTGCTCGTCTTCGGCCTCATTAAGTACACCTCTGTGACTGAAATATTTAGCGGCTTATGTATATATTCATAGCCCTATGAACTGTCTCCTTAGCTTAGCAAAAGAACTTTTCGTGGGTTTTTCGCCCCCCGGAATGAGGTGTTTGCATAAAGCATATATTCATGTGTGCTCCCAGAAAAATATATATTTATATATAGATAGATAGATTTTTTTTTCAGCAAGGATAGTATTGAACTAGAAAATAAATCTTTTGGGCCGCATTGACAACTGGAAAGCCACGCACCTGCTTCCGCTCAAAATGAATCAACCCTGAATGGGTAGCGCGTGCATTTATTTATTTGTCCTCCTCATTCAGATGAAGTATTTGCTGTGCTTGGATTGTGCGACGCAGTCCGGTGAGGTTGACAGGTACTCACTAATCCCATTCCGGCGGGGTCGTGGCCTGCTTCTCAGGGAAAAATCAGTGCGCCACATCTGGCTGACATTTTCACCCTCTTGGCCGACATCTACTTTGTCAACATTTGTGCAGCCGTGTTTAGGCCACTGATTGCGTCTCGACCTTTCGCACCGCACGCGAGGTAAACAACACAAAGGTGCTGAAAAGGCAGCCCGTGTTGTATGTTTGATCGGGCGGAGATGCGAGCGAAGGTGATTTAAGGCTGTTTGTAGGCGTGCAAGTCCGAGGAGCACGGGTCTTTTAAGCAAGCAATTTGATCTTTAATGCAGGGCAGTGATGCAATTGTGAAATATGGGACTTGTTTTTTGCGACTTTTCTGGAGAAATTGAAGGGCGTCCGTCCGCCTTTCTTCAAGCCATTACGAGTAGGCTCTGTGCCATTTCAGCAGCCTTATTGGTCTGTAAGCAAATGAAAATTGTATGGCGCGCGTTCATACGTAAACACTATATGCATTCTCTTGACAAGTTCACGTTTCAGCCCACTGGAGACAAACGTGACGTTGCCTCAGCAGTCACGGTACAGATATTGAGAAGGCGCACTTGGATAACTCTCTGAGCGTTAATTGTCAGCCGCACACACGCAGGAGCTCTCTCTTCGTGATGGGCAAAGTGAAGCCTCATGAACCAGCGAGATTAGCTTTCACTTATCAGCCAATGGCTCATTCCGCCATGTTTCATACAATTTAGCTCTTCAAGGACCCCTGCTGCACAGTGAGCGGTATTGCAGTTTGTGTTTGACACTACACTAAAAGACTGAATGCCAACTATTTATCTATGGACAACTAAACTAACTGTGTGACTGACTATATATGAACTTTCATTCTCTGAGTCTATAAATGAATGAAGGGACTGACAAACTGAATTGAATAACTCACTCAAGATTAATTAACTGGCAAAACAATACTCGTTGCGCTTGTTGTACCTGGTCCTGGGACCTCTTTGTACCGCCTGGACATTTTTTCACTCGACAAGCTCGGCCACAAACGAGGCATCATCTCCCCCCCCACCCCGGTCACGTGACAAAAACGTCACAGGCAAGGCTTCATTTTCCACGCCCACTTTTACCCGCCACAAGCTTTGAAGCCCCGCATCGTTTTGCCCGTCACTACTTGTCATCCCCCTTCTCTGAAATGTGTACCCCCAAAGGCTTTGGTTTCACACCGAATGATTCATAAAATGACACTTCTTTCTATTTTTCCCCTTTGCTTCACCCTTGTGTACCAATGGCTCTTCAAGTGGCAAATTTGTCATTGCAATGTGTGCATCTTTGCACTGCAACGCTAATGGCACCAATCGCATCCTAAGTGTGATGAAACGCCACAAAAACTTGCTTTTCGAATGAGTAGGAGAGACAATGATTCACCCGCCAACGGGCCCTTTTCTGGCTGTGAACTGGACTGAGAGAGTCCTTAGAGAGAAGTCGAACCTTGAAAGCGGCTCATTCGCCTGGGAAATGTCAACACAGCAGCACACGCTTGCTCATTCTTTTTAATTTGGTGTTCCGTGACACGGACAAAAGAATGAGGCTCATAAATACATTTTTGATTCAGGTTCCGTTCACCAAGTACAACAAAAATCAAAATGTTCTTGGGGGTGGCGGGGGGGGGGGAACTTTAGCGAAACTACTCTCTTACCTTTATAAAAAAATCAAATCAACAATAGCAAAAATGTCCCTCATTTTAGTCTTTTAATTAATTCATTTTAATTTGGTCAATGAATATCATACATGAGCTTTCACGGTTCATTTTAATTTATTACACAACAATGAGTGGCCCTTTATATTCATTTATTTATTTATTTAAAATCTTGCACTTGACATTTACTCCAAATCATAAAAAAATAAATAAACTTAAAAAATTAAAAAAACACGAACTACCACAAACGTTTCCTTCACTCGAGACGTACCTGGCAGCCAAAGCTATGCGCAAGAAACATTCAGCAGCGGGAGACAATCACGCCATGTGCCAGCGCAACCACGCAGAGAGAAACAAACTCTTGGGCTTTGTTGTAGTCTAAAAAAAAACACACACACACCTACATAACCACTGTTTAATTATGGAAAACCTGAAGGGACTCCACAGGGAATATCAGTCCTAGATGCGGATGAGTGAAGCTGCGTGGAGCTTTCTTGCAATAGTGCAGTTGGTTTTTCTTTGGACCTATTTGATTTTGGTATGTCCGCACACTGTGTGGGACATACACAATGAAATAAGACTACAAAAAAAAAGGGGGGAGGGTGGGTTGTCCTCCACGGCCGCTTTCTTGAATAAACAGCTCATTTGAAAAAGGTACTGGACTGTATATTTAAATTTCATGATCATTTTGAATGTCTCCGATCATATCTGTCCACCCTGTCACCACTGGGTGACCGTCCCTTTAAGAAACCTTCTGATGTTTTTGGTGACATACAATTGTATTTTTTCTACAGTCGAGGCCAATACAGCGACTGGTCGCATCGAGTGGCAATATTGACACTCTACATTTGTGTTTTTATGAGTGCACTTGCATGTTGTTAACTCGTCCACTCTGTCAAAGCGAATCATCACGTCCAACGGCACCTTATGGTGACATTTACTCCCGTTATTCTTAAGACACTGGACAAGTAATTTGCCCCTGGTAGCCGCTAATTGACTGACAGATCCGCTTGACTGCTCTCACATGGTGCTGCTGGTTCTTAAACGACATACTTTTTTGAATATGAAACATCTTATTGTATAAGTACAAGAAACACCAAGTAACCTTTAATTTGGACAACCTGAATTTGCACAACCAGTCCTTTATTAATTTTGTAGATCACATTTGTATTCAGTCTCATGGCCCCTCTCTCCTTTTCACCAACTGAATTAAATCCAAGTTCTAAAGTCAAAGTGCCATGTTGAACAACCTCTGAACATTCCTCAGGAATGAAAGTATTTTTTTCTGTGTGTGTGTGTGTGTGTGTGTGTAATTTCAATTTGTTGCATATTTGGTGGCGCGGAGTGCAAATAAATGAGGCAGCTGAAAGGAGTCAAACATTTGGGAATGTTTAATTAGCATTCTAACTGCTTGGTTTGCCCAAGCAAATATCTGCAAATGTCTCTGAGGTCCCCAAAAAACCAAAGTTCAGCAGGTGGAGCGTAGAGCCTGCAGCATTTTGCTTCTTTTATTTCTGTATTTAATTATTTTACAAATAAATGGTTCAAATGCCACCTGTAATGCTAAAATCTAGATATCAGAGAAAGTCAGTGCACGTGTAAAAATTGGCAAGACTTCACGTGGCGCGAAAGTAAAATTAAAGAACTCACATTTATTATGACTGGAAATTAAATCAGCAAATATACTAGCAACATTTGGGACAAATACATATCAAGTTGATTTTGTGGGCCTATTAAACACATCTGTTGATTCTTTACAGGCTGACTTTGAGTGCTGTGTTGCCATAAACGCTAACAGCTCTTCCAGCCGCCCGACCACTGGTGCTGCGATACCTCCGGCGAATTGGCATCAAAGGAAAGTTTTACAACACAACGAAATGGCAAAACTGTGGTTTCAAAGTAAGATTTATAGAATAGAACATGTAAAAAGAATGGTTTGAAATGTATTCAAGACCATTCGTGATTTCCGTAAAGGCGTGGCTTGTTCACAGTTGAAAGGACAAATATCATAGATGGAGTTTGGAATACATTTCATGTGTATTCTTGTGTATTCTTCACAGAAGTGAAGTCAAGACCAGTCACCATAGTCTGTTATGGTTGAAAAAAACCCCGCCTCCTAAAACAAAACAAAAAAAATTGCTAAAATGTGAATGCTAATCCTTCATTTTCTTCTTGCGTCCACAATTCCACGCCTGTTTCCACAATGGAATTAGAAGACATGGACATAATCCCTCACTCAATGATACCAAACCATGAAATAAATTCCAGTTTGTTGAAAAGGAAATTGAACCTCACAGAGGTGACCATTGATTTTTTTTTTTTTAATTCATTATGTGGTTTTTGCCCTGATCGGAGCTGATTAGTTCACAAATGCCCACTTGTGCTTTTTATGGCTTGTGAGTTCTACTGGGTGATGGGGAAAATACATTAAAAGATTTAATCCGGTATGGATTTCCATAATTAACATCGTTATTATGGGATATGTCTAACATATTCAAGCACCAAGAACCAGGAGTTCATGGAGGGAAAATTATTGCTATTATAATTGCTACTTTTTATAGCCTGTGCATGAGTGCAGGTTTTTTTTTTTTTTGTAATCAATATTCTCTATGTTGCAAACTGTTTTAAAGTTTGTGATGATTTAGTGCAGGAGGAACTCTTGCAAAGTTAAGCACAATATTAAACTCCACCATGGAAAAACCGACAACCAGAATGCTGACGATTGGTCAATTAGGTATGACTTTCAGCTGGAAGACATGGGAAGAGCCAAGTTAAATGCCTCACTTTTGCAGCATTTCTAGATTGCAGCAGGAATATAATATACAGTATCAAACTGCCGCTTACCAGCAAATTATGCTCCCGGATAATCCGGATGACACATTTACTAAGTCAGTCATCTGGTTTCGCTACTGGTGCCCCGTTACTGGTTTGATTGCTTCATTTGCCAGTTAAGTGAGAAGAAGGTTGGCCCATCCTTACCACAATAAACAAACTGCACTACAGTGCACTTGCAACCGAGCCGAGACCACAATTTGTAGGCTGGCGGTGTTTAACCTGGCACCCACTTGTCCTCCACCTCCAGTAGTCACGAATGTAGGAGGCGCCGACAATGCAGGGCTCGACTCAACTCAACTCACGTGCTTTACATGGAGCAAAAATAATTCATACAACAACAACAAATAAATTCATAAGACAGTAGAAAATACAAAAACAGTCAAACGAAAAATCAAATCACTGGCTGAGTCAAAAGCCAAAGAATAAAAATGAGTTTAAGGATGGGTTTTAAAAATGGGCAGCTAGGGGGCTTGCCGAACGTTCATCACGTGTCATCTGTCACCATTTGTCATCTCATGAATAAACTGTTGAGGCTGAGGCAGGAGACAGGAGCAAAACATGAGGAGGATCAAAAGAAAGGCAGGTAAAGCCTAAGAGAAAGAGAGAGAGAGAGAGAGAGAGAGAGAGAGAGAGAGAGAGAGAGAGAGAGAGAAATGGGGAGTGGTGGAGCATGATAACCCAATTTGTTAGTGGCGAATAAATAGCGTTACTCGAAGGTAAATCACCATGCGGGAGAGCAAATAAAATAAGGATGGGAGGGGAAGGCAAGGCCAAGATAAACAACCTGGACTCATGTAAATAAAAGCAACCAGGCTTTGCTGGCAAAAAAAAAATAATAATCATAAAAATAAATATTGGGCGAGTAAACGGGCATCAGAGATGAATTCCAATGGCTTGAGAGTGAACTCAGAAGTCTTAAATCGCTCTGTCTCTATTTTTATTTTTCTGTTTTCAAAGGGGGCGGTCAGGTAGTCCAGTGGTGAGCGCGTCGACCGCACAGTGCAGACGTACCGGGTTCAATCCCTGTGTGGAGTTTGCACGTTCTCCCCGGGCCTGCGTGGGTTTTCTCCGGGTACTCCGGTTTCCTCCCACATTCGAAAAACATCCATGGCAGGCTGATTGAACACTCTAAATTGTCCCTAGGTGTGAGTGTGAGAGCGGATGGTTGTTCGTCTCTGTGTGCATTGCGATTGGCTGGCAACCGGTTCAGGGTGTCCCCCGCCTACTGCCGAAGACAGCTGGGATAGGCTCCAGCACCCCCGCGACCCTCGTGGGGATAAGCGGATCGGAAAATGAATGAATCAATGAATGTTTTCAAAGGATCGAGCCAATGTTGTTGTTTTAAGTTGACTCTGTCATGATCAACTCCGTTTTTGTTGAGCGCATCGATCGTGTTCATTCCACATAATGTAACTCGAGCCAAACTAGACCCTACTCTTAACTGGAGCCCATGCGCAACAGCTGCGTGTTAATTTGCACATTTATATTCACACTTAACATGCATCAATAAGAAATCGGTCACATCTGAATGGAGTCAATCATTCCGCTTTGTCCCCGCGTGCTTCCCATTTGGCTCTGAAAACACATCGCTCAGCACTTTGTTCCCTGTTGCTCGCCAGAATTCCTGAGCGCATATTCTGTTGTGTCAAATGTGCAACAAAATAATGACCCAACAGGATGCGCTGCTGAATTAAAAACGATGACAAATGACCTACTCGTGGCTAATCTACCTCCGTGGAAAATTGACTTCGTAGCCTCTCTTTCAAACGACCCGTTCATGACGGCAATAGACAAACTCCCTGCAAACAAAAGAGAATGGTGTCAAGCAGGAATATGATCCAATGCCATTGAATGCCTGATACAGAATCATTTTGGAAGTTGTGCTCGTCAAATATTATAGGGTCTGCTTCGTTATCTGCCCGTCTGTCTAACATCGTTAACTTCCATTCAGGATGCCTTTAATGTTCCGATTCCCACCAATCGATAGTATTCAGGCCATTCATACGATACATTTCAGATCGGGAAACCCTGGCCAGGTTTGCGCACCCACAAAGGTGTTTTGCCCGTATGGATTATTAAATAGAGACATCGTAGCACCAAAATAAACTTACCCGATCAAATAGCCATTGTACTGACAGTGAATTTGTCTCCAGTTCCTTGTTCAAGGTGGACAAATGTATCCATGCATTAACAGCCACACTCCTTGACAATATTGACCCTGTCGGTCCCTCATACTTGTGAAAATGAAAAGTGTGTTAGCTATGGGTAAGTGTGTGCCAGGGCATGCAGAATTGCATCCTCCAGTATTCCATGAAGTCTGTCCTTCCGTGCTTTTGATATAGTTTAGAGAGTTAGCAATGTTTCATATATTGCTTGTATCTGATTTGTTTGACATAGTGTAACATACATGTGTACCCCCCCCGCCAAAAATAGATATTTGACCTAAATTTGCAGATTTATTTTTTAAAGCATAATTTCAATTCAAGAATATTATTGACAAATGAACATAAATGATCAGCGCCTACCTCCCTCAAAGAAAGAAAAAAGTAGTGTTCACGAAAAAAAAAAAACATGTTGCCACTTTGGAGCAGTGTACAGTTGCTGTGGCGAGACTGTCATTATTTTTTAAAGTGCATCACTCCACGGGAAGTCCGCCCACATCACACAAAGGAGACGGATGTCCGTGCTGCTAGAAAATAGTCCAGCTTGAGCAGAGTAAAATTCTTTGCTTTTGCTTTTAAATGAATGTATTTTACATGAGCAAAATAGCCTACATTTAATTTCCTTTAAAGGTCACGTGTGCCCTATATTTATGATTCATTTAACACAAAGCAGAGGAAATGCATAACTCTCTGAAGAGACAGCAATGACTCCGAAAGATTTCAAGGTGAAAGATCACATAAGAGAGACACTGCATGCTAGATAGGTTGGACATCGCTCGGCCCACCAGGTGGAAAACAGCTGTTAGCAACCTCAAGAGATCTTTGAGGCAGTCTTACTCACACACCAGCAGGCAGGGCAAGACAAAAACATAACGCTTGGACAAAAGCATTCATCATATCCCAGTCACCCCCCCTCCCCCTCCCCAAGCACCCCCACATGCTCCAGAAAGCAGAGTCTGTGCAGAAAAGTCAGGTATCATTGTGATAAGTGTTTGCCGTGTGCACCTGGACCACTCAGCCAGCATCCTTGGGGAGGATGGAAAGATGAATCCAGGAAATGACACATAATGGAAGCTGAGAGGGAGAAGAAAATATGCCTTTATATTTCATTTGAGCAGAATTTACAGTACTTTCCGTAACATTCATAGCTTGTCCCATTGAAATAAATGGAAATGCCATCCGTCGGAGACGCCTCAAAAAGCAACAACACATTTTAAAAGTTTTTTTTTTTTTAATATGGAAATAAGCAATAAAGCAAATGTAACCTGGTTATTATTTTGGGCAGGCAATCGAAGAAAATGTATGTATATTTTGCTTTAAAAAAAGGGTATCAGTAATGTTTCAAAAATCAACAAATTCACAAATTATTGTTGGTAAGATAAATGTAGAAGTGATCGTGTTGCATTTATAGAAATTCATTGTATTCAAAAGAAAAAAATACTCATTTGACCATTATTTTATTTTATCAGATCGAAAATATATTTTCACGGCACCCGCCTTCGTTAGCGTCGAAGAAGAGAGGCAATCAGTGACGAGAGTGAGAGAGCAAGAGAGCAAGAGCAGACGTGCATGATTGAGTGTGTCCAATGGAAAGCGATGATCAAAACATGACAAATGTTGAAGGACATTCTGATAGTAATCAAGCAATGACATGTTGCTAACTAGGGGACGCGATAAGAGCGGACTGCGACGTGATCGTACAGTCCTCCGCAACGGTTGCTAACGACGTGTTAGCTAAACCTAATTGCCAGCCCAAGCCGCAGTGTGCACGGTTAGCATAGCCGGCTAGTTATCTAAGGCTTGGCGTGTTCGTAACTTGTTAGCTGGACGTCAGGGGAGTGAACAAGGACTTTCGATATTCAAGGAAGCTGGAGTGAACCAACGAACGGTGGGACGTTGATGTTGTCAAGCTCTTTTTTTTTTTTGCATTGGAACGTCATGTCGTCTCTGCTGGTAAGGATACAAGGAATCGCTAGTTTCTTCTGAACTGTGAGTAAACCTGTTTTCCTTTGACGGGGGCGCTACCTACGGGCATGTAACACATCAATCCCCGTGAACCCCCATTTTAGATATAAGATGAGCCCAGTTCACATGAAAAACGCCTACATTCTGTGCAACCTACCTTGCTTCTACTGCTGAATATGAAAGAACAAAAAAAAACTACACTTTTTTTTTAACTCTGATGAAAGGAGAGCCCATTATTTCATTTAGTAGGTTCGTGTGTGTATGTAATAATTGAACCTAGTATCCCGTGGGTCTTTAAATTGTTGACGTTTTCAAAACCGGCTGGCAGTGACTAAAATGCAATCGATGTGGCCAACATTTGTCATTGTTCTGTCACTGTTGACGGTGACAAAAATCTATATTTCTATAAAATCAGTGGCTTCCAAAGCTCTCTATAGAAAAGGCCCAATGAAACCCCACTGAAGGACTCCCTCCCGCATGTACTGTATCCCCTTATTCCAGGGGCCCAGCACATTCCCTTCCTTTTTACTACTGGCATTACCATACCTTTGATCGCGTGTGCGCGCCTTACCATCTATCCACCTCATTCCTCATGCATACTGTACGTAGGTCCTCTTTTTGGGGGGGCCGGGGGTATCTTTTTTCCTAGTCAGCAGTTCGGAATGTTCTCTTAACAATTGCCCTAGATGGAATTACAACAGTAAAACGAGATGTCTTTGAAATGGAAATTGCATGCATGGGAGGGCGTCGATGATGGTCTCCTGGAATCCCGGTGATGAACACCCAGGTTTCATTCCATCTGACATGCGAGGAAGAGGCAGGGAGGCCAAGGACAAACATGCAACAGAGAAGCACCAGAGACGCAGGAGACAGACAGGCACCCCCAGCCCCGAGTGGACAAACAGCTGCATCACCGCCCTCACGGCTTTCATGTGCACCGTCGTTTTTACTTTCATCTGGCTCGCAGTTTGAAATGATGCTATTATTTACTCATCATTAGATGCAGAGGAAATTGGTCCCGCCATTTTCTTGATGACACCTCTTCCAGATTAGAAGACACCTCAGTGGCACTGGTGGCTTGATTGCAGGAGAAATGAACCCCCAAAAACTCTGTGGTGCGATATCATGTTTAAATGTGGCCAAATAGATGACAACAAAATTGAGGCACGCAAGAAATGACACTCTTCAGAGAGACATCCTGACAGGGCGATATTGGTTGGAGGTCTTATATGAAAAAAAAAAAGGATTCCTTTCCTTTTTATGGTTATCATACTTACCCATCCAGTTTCTATGCCGCTTGAGCCTCTCCCAGCTGATTTGGGGCAAGAGGCGAGTTTTACCCAAGACCGGGTGCCAGTTAATTGCAGCGTCCATATAGAGCACAGGTGTCAAGCTCGAGGCCCGGGGGCCAGATCCGGCCCGCCACATGATTCCATGTGCCCCGCGAAAGCAAATCACGTGTCAACTTGACCCTTGCTAAAATCTGCACTGAAACGTTTGGCACAAATCAAGGTTGTGTTTGGTGTTAGCCGTGTGTTAAGAACGCAACATCTGCTTTTTAATTGGCTTTGGCAGTTGATAACCGCCCGAAATGTGCGTGACTAACACCTGTGCTGTGCAACAGCTGTGGGTTGTCAGTACAGTGTGCTTGGACATCGCATTATAGGTAAGCAATGTTTTTAATTTCATGTATTTATTTCTGGTGCAGAGCACAGCTCCTTGCTTGGTAATTTGTTTGTCAAGTTAGTTTAAAGAATCTCACGGTCTGTCGGATCATACGTAGAAGCAGATACAGCTCGGCGCCTGCCCATTTTGTGTGGGCCCCCTTCATCCATTTCTGCGTAATTAGTACAAGCCTGTTAATTAAGCCTCTGGGCCCTCCGTTACACTTCTCCTTTTCAAAGCTGAACTAAACCGGAGGGAAAACAGGTTCCGTGTCTTAGATCGAAAGACCCAATGATCTTTGAGTAATTATCAATTACCATGCTAATTCTTCACGACCACATCAATGCCACACTCGAGAAGCTGGTGCGGCCTCACAAATGTGTCAAATTAATTCAATCTCGCTTTAAAAAAAATGCAGATCAGATAAAATGTGAAAAACAATGAAAAACTCCATATGTCTTTTTCAACATCAGGGCAATGTTTCATTTTTGTCACTGAATGGACAGAATGCTGCTCAACGCCTCATAAAACCGTCCAAAGTCAGGAACTTATTTGAGTTTATTACTTTGGAAAAGAGCTTTCCCGTTTTCTTGCAGGCTATGAACAACAACGTTTACGATCCTGATGAATAATAAAAACGCAGTCATTTAGTAAATGAGAAATTTTGATATTTAACTGGCGTTAAGGAAAAAGAAATGGCCACACAGCCCACAAGTATAAATAACGCGTTGAACTGTTTAATTAAAGTGAAGAGCAGCACTCACATTTTTACTCCCGGTGACGTCTGAACATAAATCAAAGTGCAACTTTTGTTCAAGTACGTGGTCGTCATTGGCGCCTTTCAACGTGTCGCATTTATTGTACAGTTCCATTTAACGCCGCGTACTTCCAAAGAAATATGATCATTAAGGATTTCCAAGCTGATGACCTTTACTGTGATTTGTTGGCAGAGACTCGCCACGGCTACTTCACCATTAAGCCCTGAAAGCTGACAAGTGAGAACGATCAATTCTCAAGCCAAAGCCACCGCTTGTTTCATGATGAGCAAAGTAAATTTATAGATTCAGAATTTGATGCGATGTCATAAAACTGTTTAATTGAAGCATGTAAAAGCCTGAAGGGATTTCTTTAACAAGTGCGGGCCAACTATGGAGACTGAAGCTGTCCGTAGTGACTTTGCGCAGTTCACTCAGTCTGCATTACTTTAAAACAACTTGAAAACTTTCAAACAACCACCACTGGATACACAGTGCTGTCACCATGCACCACAGTGTACAGTGATCCCTCCCACTTCACACTTCAAGTTTTGCAGCTGCATTGTTTCAGGTTTTTATCAATGCTCATATTTATTTTATTTATTTTTTAAAAAGGTCCATATTGGCACCCGTATTGCGGAAAGAGGCATTGTAACCGGTACCAATTACCCGTGAAAAACAAGGGATTACTGTACATGAACGTTTTAATTTTCAGCTTCAACAGTTCCTTAAACCAGGATGAGGCGTGATGCAATCAACTCTTTCAATTACTTTGATTAATCTGAGGCGTCCCAAGAGAGCAAGTGACAGTTCTATGAGGAGCAATTTATGAAGAAAGCGGTGATTTGTTTTGAGTGCGCCTGTGTGAGACAGCTTTGAAGAGCACTTGATAAAATGGCGACAATGCTTCAAACGTACCGTTTCCATGATGACGGGTTTGTCCTTATAACACGGGCTTGATGAAGGCGCGGTTGTGAAACTTATTTGTGAGGGAAAGGCGATTTTTGTGTTTGGGTCAAGATAGATTTATTCCCCCCCACCCTCCCTCTCAATCAACATTATAGATCATTCCCGGAGGCTTAGTTTGCATGTTCTGCATAATTTAGCGATGGTTTTTAAAAATCAGCCGTGTCTTGTAAATGCTGATTTGTGGCCCTTGTTCAGACCTCAGTCTGATTTGTGAAGAAAATAATCAAGATCAAATAACTAATCCAAGTGTTTGTGGCTGATTGGTGGCATTACAATGAGTGGTGAATCACAACCGCACATTTAATAGTCGTAAGGAATCTGAAAAACCTGGATTGGATTTTTTTATTTGATTATTTTTTTAAAGAGCCACTACGACTTTTCTGACCTGACGCAAAAATCAAAAGAAATCAGCCAAAGGTAATTAAAACCATTTCCCACAATGTGTGCATTTAAGGGAAACCCTCATCCACAAACATTTGCTTATTCACAACATTCTTGATCCGCAAAATCTGACAGCAAGTCATTTTTCATCATAGCATCTTTTTCGAATGACTTCCAACTCGGCTGCAAATTGCGCAATTCAACCAGACGCGATGCTACGTCCATTTCAGCCAAACAGGATAACTACTATTGACAGATTTATCATCTCATGATGTGTTGTATATCTCAAGCCTAATGTGATGTACACAATTTGTGTGTGTGCGCCATCGACACTGTGATTGTGTGTCCCAGGTAGATAAACACTCATCTCACCGCCGCCTTATCATGGCGGTTCTCGACGCCGGTTTAATTCCGCTCCCCTGACAGCTACCCTTAGAGCTAACTAATAGCTCTGCCAGCCACCTTTAATTGGAAATCTATGGCTGCGTTTATTTTATACCACAGCTGACAAGCGCAAGTCTGTGTAATATCAAACCACAAATACTCAATCACCGGTGGGTGCGAGAAGAGATCTCAGGAGTAATACCGTCATCAGTACATAGGCAAGCTCAGACAACAGGGCCGGAGAAGAGAGATGCGACTCCTCGTTTCTGCATACTTGGTTTGGAGAAATGTGTGCGCTAGCTATGTTGCCTGTCCCTGTTGGCCGGCAGCCGCAACGTGATTGTGGCCAACTGCGGCTTGACCCAGTTTAACCCAGACGCAAATAATCTGAGCCTTATTTACGGTCCTCGGTTTGTGTTGGTCTGCCTTAGAATAGAGATGTGCAGTTGGTGATGACAGGTCAGATCCTTGTTGAGTTAGAGGCGGGAAAAGTTCAAAGCATTTTCCACTATTCGCCGTCACATTGCATTGTAAAGCGTTCTCGTTTTTCTGAGTGCCTGTAATTATGTTCAATCCACTGATCAGAGGACACTTTGCCTCAGTGGTGCTCCGGATAAGGCATGTCATGAATGCATAGTGAACTGGGACAATGCGTCCTTGTGAGGTGTCGTTGTGCGGTTTCAACGACTTTGTGATCTTATGCATTGAAACTGCGCAGACGGCCCACCGTGTTGCCCTTTCCCATGGACTTGCTTGTCACTGAGGTCACTGGCCTCTTCTGTGCCTTCTTTTTTATGCTTCCGAATCAACTTGAATCGTTTTAGATTATTCAATGCGTATTTTCTAAAGGTGTCAAATCTTGATTAACTCTTGACTAATGCAGCTTTTAGCCTAACCCACGGACAGACAACTTCTGGCCGATCAAAATCACACCGGTGTTTATAACTTTCAAATCGTTCATTTAAACAGTGCTCCAGTATTACGTATTCATACAAAACGCAGAGCACATAACGACGGTTACATTTTGAGCAGGTGCTGGAAATGAATATACACGGTCTCATTACAGCAGGACCCGGGCAATTGATCTGGAGGGAGTGGAGAGTGTCAGCCACCTGTTTTTGGAGTGGTGGGGGTGGGGATGTGCTAGCCGTTTTGCATTTCCCTGCAATGTCAGCCACCTGTTTTTGGAGTGGTGGGGGTGGGGGTGGGGAGGTGCTAGCCGTTTTGCATCTCCCTGCAGTCCCAGGCAAGAACGAGATATTAAACTCGAATGAAAATCACGAAGGTTGCCCCATATCAAGATGAATTTTTGTCACGCCACGTCGTCATTTTCCATCATATCAACATAAAAGCCAAAATCATTTGACCTTCCTGGCATTCCTTTTGTAGTTCGGCGCAGGCGGTGGAGCGGCGTGAGTGAGTGGACTGTTAAATGGTCAAAAAGGCTTGATTGCCGCTGACTAAAGACTAAAAGTACACGTAGGATAAAATAATGGCTCGTTGCGGAGGAATACGGCAGTCTCATATCTTGAAGGCGAATCTCCTTTTATGGCTTAATACTTTGCCTACCCAAAAATGATAAGATGACTTGATTTGAAAGGACTGACGCAACCTGACAATAATTTGCTCAACCGTAGCCGATAAACTAACGAAGCATCATCACGAATGGCCAGTGTGCTGTTACTGTAGAAGGAATATTAAACAGTCCCTCCCTGAAGACCAAATAATTTCGAGTGTACGTTTTCTGAATATCAATGACAGCTTGCTGCGTCCTGGCCATTAAAAGCCTCTGGAAGAGTAACTGGCGATCCGCCGCGACAATCCGGGTATCCTTTTCCAAAGACACGAAAATCTTCCGAATTGTTATGACACCGCCTGATGGATCCGGCAATTACTGGTAACCTTTATTCCCCATGAATGATGCACTGTGATAAAAGACTGTGGAGAGAGCTCACCCGTCAAACATTTCATGTCTGCTGGCACCTCAGCGAAATTTTCTTGCCATGACGCGACAGCGAGGTTGCTCCAAATCTTCCATCGCACACTCAAAGCATTTTAAGTAACAGCGCGAGGGCCGCAGCTGTGAACTGTCGGCGCGGCGGTATCGATTGCCGAAAACGCTCAGGATAGACCAGGACCAGAGTCGGCGTGCGCATCGGTGGAAATCTGAAGGATTTACCCTCCACGCCGTCCTTTCTGCCGCCAACGTTCTGGTTGTCCGTCAGTCTTCCTTGCTTTGCTGTGTCCCGCCCGTGTGGAATTAAATTCATCCTGGAAGTTGCGCACGCTTAGCATGCGGTAGCTTTCTTATATTTTGCTTAACGTTCATTCTGATATTTATGCCTGCCAGCTGCTGAGTGTTTGCATTGGGCTCCTCCTGCATCCACTTCACTCATTACAGAAGCCACTTCAGTGTCACTAATCGCCACAATAATAACGACGCCCGTCCTCGAGTGTGTTATTGCGTCAATGCAAAGGTTACAAATGAAATGAAACGTATTCAAGTCACAGCGCAAGCTGCTCTTAGAACAACCTTCATTTCCCGGCAAGAAATGCAAAATGTAATATTGACGCAGTAGAAATGACATTGGGGTGACACTCCCGTATAGCTCCTGTTTACCAATCCGATACCTGATAAGAAACTATTTTTGCATGGAGACACTCGTGTGCATGAGGAAGCAATTCTTACCCGGCGGAGGTGGGCTCAGATGAGAGGAGGAGCTGTTGAAAATTGGACAAAGTGGGAAAATAATTGCATTTCCAAAGCGGCGACACACTGCAACAAAAATGAAAAATAACAATTTGGAATTCAACCAACATTTTAGGGTTAAAAAGATCACCGGCGAGTTCAGAAACTTGTGTTAGTGCAAAACTCCCAAAAGCCTGGCATTCAAGGTCGTGTTTTCCAGTTTTAAGTGCGAGCAATCGTGGGTTTCTTTTTAAAGAACGTTGTGCAAGATGACTTGAAATTCACTGGAGAGTTTACATGTTAATCGGATTTTATAATGGAAACTGTTTGACCCTGGTCTGAATCATCTCCATTTGAATTCCATTCAGTCAGAGGTCCGCAGGCATTCTCCAACGGATTCGATTGTATTTAATGTTGGACTGTAAAAAATATCCAACATTTCCATTTTGGTCAATTTATAAGCAGGTGGCGGCCTCAGGAAGGCCTTCATTGTATTTGTTCGGGCTAATCTTCAAACTGTACTGATCTTTCAAGGCAAGCTTCCAAATAATGCTTTGGAAAAGCACACCTTGCGCAGAGGCCTGCTTTCGTGCTCTCCGTCATTTTGGCTGATTACACCTGACTGGAAACCACCTACGGTCTCTGCTTTCACAGCAAAGATCTTCATGATCAAACTCAGTTCCCTTTTTATTCTTATTTCCACAGCTAAGAATCGAAAAGTGATGAACATAAAACTCCCTTCCAGGGAAGACGGCGCCAACAGAATTCATACCACGTCATGTGCCCCACGGGCCCGAGATTGTTTCACCCTTTTTTTTTCTTCTTTCGCTCTTCTTTTCCCCTCATCCTCATCCCTCCGCTGCCTCATTTTTGCGACGGTCCCCGTTCTTGAATACAGTAAGTGCTTTTGCACCGCGCAGTTGAAATATCTGTCAAAGGCATTCAGTGTTTAGTGTGGTGTTCCGGAGCTTTGTTTGAGATGGCGGATAGAAATGTACTGTAGATGTGTTTATCTTCATAGGGGGTCAAACAAAGTGGAAGTGTGAGGCGATGTTAGGTTTGCGCGGGATTATTAAAAAAAAATGTACAGTGATCCAGTGCCTCAAGCCCAGCGGTGGAGGAGCGGGCACTTGTATTTCTCACTTCATCTTCACTTGAACTTTATCAACCTCCCTTTCACATGCAAATTCAGCACTATTCAAAGTGAGGTCAACTTGTTCATCCTGAGTTTCACACTCGACGCCCCGATGAATAAAGATGCACTTAGCGTGTTCATTGCTATAGACGCAGCGCAGACAGTGATGGACGCACCAGAGCCCACGTAGGGAAAAAAAAAACTAATAGAGGTTGCATGTGATTTTAGAAAAAGACTCAGGTGGTGCACACACACACACGCGCACACACACACATTGTATATGTAGAGAGACAGAGAGTGAGACAGACTCATTTGTGTGTTAGGAGAATTCCCATGTCATTTGGACTCCCGATGATAGTCTGCATTTTCTGTTATAAAGTCAATCCAATGAGTCGCTTGCATCTCCTTCTGACAAACGACACGATTTCAAGTCTGCAGGCAAAGCACGACAAGGCGACAAAGCATACAGGGGAAGGCTTTTTACACCTACGATGTGCCCCCTCACAGAACTTCCACATGTGTGAAATGTAGATGATGTAGCCAAGTGGACAGTTTTTTGTTTCCTCCATCCGACTGCATGAATAAATCAAATCCAACACTCCTTTGCAGCACTCGAATGCACCTCTTGCACGTTGTTGTTGTCCGGCAGTCACCATGGAAACATGCCATTCATCAAAACTATGGTCAGTGGAATCATAGCTACATTCGACTGTGCACATTTCCGGAGTAGTGTTACACAGCAATATGACAGCCCTGCGTGCATATTTACTTACTTTCTCTTTTATGATTTATAGTTTTATATTATTATTATTATTATTATTTGTTTACGAACATAATTGCCATATTTTGTCACTGTCGTACAAACTGATGAAAGGGTGTCAATACTGTTATTTCCGCAGTTCTTGGTCCTCGTAGAAAGCAGTTGAAGTGGGACAATCTTAAAGGTGATATTGCCACTTCCAATGCCACTGATGAAATTGAATACGAGTAGATGTGGAAATGTGTCTACCGATGTTTTCTTTAATACGTCAGCTGTACAATAATTCTGGAAACATCTTGTTTCTGCTTGATAGTCCTAAAGGGGAGGCGGGGGGAGGGGGAAACCCTCAACCCGGCACCCTGTGCTTGATGACATTTTGTATCTCATCAGCAACTCATTTCAATCATCTTTGCTCTGCCTGTTCCCCACATCATCTTCCAAAGCACTTTTCAAACATACAAAGACCGCCCGCAATCGCTTTTGATCGGACGCTCTAGATTAATTATACTCTAATTTACATTAAATGGCTCATATTAGCACACTGTTGATCCCGCCCCTCAGAAATAATTCATCATATTCCAACTTGGTCATATTATGTGAGAGAACACAGTCTGCATGCAAATGAACACTGTGGACTTGGTGAAAGCAAATAATCGCTTTTCCACAATGTGACATTGAGATACTTGGTTGCACTGAAAAGACTTGACAAGTTGACCAGTTCTCATATCGTGATCCCCCGCCACTTCACGCTTCAAGTTTGGTGGCTTCGGTGTTTCGCGGTTCTTTTTTCAATGTTAATGATTCCATTTTAATTGCCAACAGCCAAACACTCTCTTATGCCCAATTGCTAGCCCTCCGGATGACCAATTATTCATTCGATCCTCATGATCAACGAGATTAGCATTGTAACTACGACACAGGAGTCTGAGTTAAGTCACAGGTGGGTATTCATACATCTCGGGTGTGCTGTAAAAATTCCGAAATGAGAAAGCAACAGATTGGCAGCATGTTTTCTTGTGGTTTCGCCCTCTAAATGGAATGCAGCTGAATAAATGAAAGCACTCAAGCTCTACTTTATTGCAAGCAGGCAGAGCAATGAAGGACTAAGCCCTCTGATTGTGCCCCTCGTGCATTGCCTCGCACAACGTGCCATGGATCCGGCCCTCATGATGTTCTGTTTAGAGAACAGATCATGCACTGTTGATAAAATGCACTTTGCATTTCATAAGAGACGACTGAAAAATGCATCAACGTTCTTAGTTAGCCCTCAGCAGGAGATGGAGCGCCTCTTGTTAACAGGGATGACGAGTGGACGAAAAATGGCTGACCATTTATCTTCACTTTGCCCTCTCTGCAGTGTGTAAGACAGCGTGGAATATAATGAAGACTCGACGAGGCTGGACATCCTTTCGACTCTCTTGTGACTTGTTATAATGAGATTTTAGAGGGGGGTTGTTTTGTGTCATTTGGCGTTTCCAGCATGTGTCCATCAGTGGCTCTGAGCGCCGGTATTGACATTTACCAGGCCTTACTAAAGACCGGCGGTGAAGACATTATAGCCGCAGCAGGATGGGTGAGTGCATGAAGCTCTGCCGTTATTGTATTCAACTTAACTCTGCGAGGGGGAACATAAAGCTCAAGCCTGCCTCTGCTTTTGTGAGGAGAAAAAAAAGAAATCACATTTACTAAAATGCCGGCAAAAATCACCGCATGAGCGTATAACGTCGACAATTTGCAAAACTCGTGAAGAGGAACGAGCAGTGAGATGGAGGTGCATAAAAGAGGCAATGCCATGCTGCAAAGCACCAGCCCGAGAAGAAAAAAATAATAGGACTTGGATAAATGATGTCGCTGCAGCAAGGATAAAAGCAACCCGTGTCTTACTTTTTAATGCGCTTAAATGGCCAAGAATAACTTGGAGTTGAAGTGATCCACTTGCTTTACCTCTCTGGTACAATTAGTACCATAAATGACATTTTTATTATTTTTTTTGAAGTTCAAAATTCAAGCTTGTCAGTTACGCGGAGAAACATGGCAATCGAGCGGCGGCCGCGAGAGAATTTCAGATAAACAAATCCACGGTTCGCTGTATGGTCGTGAAAATACGGAAATTGGATTGGAACGAGGCCTTCTCCCAACCTGAACAAGACTTTCCACTCAACTTGACATCCACTTCTCATACTGCTAAGAACAAAAATCGATAACATGCAGTGCATTCCTCTTCATCTTGGTGACATAATGGCCACGTCATGTATTTATAGCTGTGAAAAGGGAACGAAAGAGTGGCATCATCATACATGGCATATGGCGGGTGACTTGTGTTAAGTGGGGGTTTTAGCACTTTTATTGTTAAAAATAAATAAAGAAAAATCCTTCCCCCGATACCTCAAGGTAGCTGGAGCCAATCGAACGCTAACATAGAGGGGACAGTTTAGTTTATGTTTGTGGAAAAAAATCAGGACGTTTGGAAGATGTTGTTTGGCTTGATTTATGAGCTAAAATAATATGTCAATATTCAGCGTGAAAATGTGTGCCTTATCCAGGGCACGCTCACCTTCAGAGACTGCTACGAAGAGAACAGGAATTCAAATGTGAGGGACTCTCACATGTCAGGGTAGACATAATTTATGACCGTGAGAAATTATTTGGCTTGCCCTGACAAAATATCCGCCATTAAGCACCTCATCACGTTGTCCCCCAAATATCTCTGGACATGCAGCCATGGCGCCGTGGAGCCCTGCTGTCAGGTGCGCTTTGAGTTGCAGCCATGCCAATGCGCCGTTGGCCATGATATCCTGTGGCAGGTAGTCTGCCTCCCTCCGAACGCTGCTCTCCACCCAGCTGGAAAACCAACACTGTCACCCGGGGAAATTAGAGCCACTCAGAAACATCCTAATTTGGCCAGATTTAACATCTACAGACTGACCTTTGAAGAAGTGCAGTCAGGTCTTGAGGAAATGTGACAGTGCTTGTTAGGGATAGTTGAGTCGATTTGCTTAATATGAGTGTAAAAAGAAATAAATAAAATCATGTCTGGTCTAAAGTTGAGACTCTAAACGGAGTAGGAGTATGTGACGAATGCCATAGAAAGACGCCACGGACATTCGACTCAAGCCTTGTTGTGTTTTAGCATTGATCACGGTGTGTTTCCTGGTTGTATATTGGGAAATAATGTATGATCTTGTTTTTGTCGTTTTATCGATTGAAGTGCCATAAAAGCCCCGAAATATGAGCATGAAAGTCACAGTTCTGCCTCAACGTTGCTTTTCATAAAAAGCTTTTTTTTAATTTGATTTTTGGTTTTTTTTTTTCTCCCCAGCTTTTAGGTCAGAAACCGGTGTTGTGGGTGAAAACAGCTCATGTTTGACTACTGATTAGCCAAGAAGTGAAAGGCAACCTATTTGTAATTTGGTTGAAGTAGAGAGGTTCGGTGCTTATATTGTGACAGAGCCAAATAATCGGGATCGAAAGATGAGTCAAAATGGCTGGAAATACGGGAACGTCGGCGGCAGGTACCCGACTGAAAGAGTGTCAAAATAAAAACAATCATGCTGTACTCGCTCAGACTGAGTGTAGCCCTTGGAAGATTGTTCAGCTTTATTTGTTTGTGCTACCACACATAAGAGCCTCTTATTGATCCTCATAGTTCATCCAAAAACTTTATTGATATTGAATCAATAGATGAAATATAGACATGCAACAGGTCAAGCATTTCGAGTTTGATCATCTCCGAATCCGAGCTCGGTTGATTTTAAAGGATGACTAAGCCATCATTTGATATTTGAGCGGGCAACCCCTCCGACAGGCGCACGCGTCTTGTCGCTCGCTCGGCAAAAATTACGCCGACAATCACAAACTTCACATTTGAATAAGAAACAATATTCCCATCAAGTGTTGAATGGCAAATAATTCAAAACGCTCTGCCTCGTGTCTTTCCGGCTCATTCCGTCTGCTCCCAGACGCTCGTCCAAAACAGATTCTGTTGGGGATGTGGCTAATAGCTTAAATGAATGACACATCCTTCCTATGGTCAGCGGTCATCGTTGACATTCTAAATGAGTCATTTGAGCTGCGAAAACCCAGAAAGTATTCTATTTGCATTTGACAGCGCATTTTTGGCTGCAGGCGAAACTCCCAAATCTATTCGGCAGTCAATTTGCCTCTCTGACTCTGATTATGAGCATTGCTGTAGCGGTAATGTTTGATAGCGACTGTAATTTTGCCAGACAGTCCAATTTCTCCCCTCACTTCGTCTCCACACACACACACACACACACACACACACACACACACACACACACACACACTGACGCACACAGTCCAGCTTTCTATACGCGTGCGTCCTCAAGCAATTGCTACAATAAACCATTGAGGCTATAACAGACCTAGAAATCACTTTGCAGCCTTTATGAATGGAATATCACAAGGAATCTAAACACGATTCCGACGCTCAGATGGCAAACAAAGGGTCTCGAACGTAGCCAGCCACGACAGTTTGAGCAAATTAAAAGTTCTCAACGGCCAAAGAAACATTTCTGATAGCATCTCCTCGGCTTTCCTTTCTTTGGTTCTCGCTTTCATCTCTAGCATCCCTATCAGTAATTTGCCGGCATTGCCGGCCATGGACTGATTGTAATAACACTTGGGTGAATAGTGCAATCAGCACAGCAGCCTTGCATGATTTTCCTGAGGGACCACTCGTTATGTCATGACAAAGAAAAAAATAAAATGAAAAATAGGACAGCGGTCGTATGAAGACAGATTGGTATCAGATGTGGCTGTGTAGTGTCAAATGCAATGCTGCGATTCAATGCGCTGTCTTGTGTATCTTCAAATATAGAGAACTGTTCTACAGCACACCCTCCTTTCTCACTCTGCCCACCATCACCTTTTTTCACTCACTTTGCGGCCCATTTTTTGGGCATACCGCGGGCCGCAAATGCCCCCGGGGGTTGTAGTTTGGACACCACTGTCTTAAGAAATTGTGCATGTCATTTCGGTAAAAAGAGTTACACCAAATACACAGTAAAATCTTCCTTCAGCACGACTCATCGTGGCTTCATGCATAAGCATGTCACTAATTATTGTGTACCTATGCACACTCTCTCATCTGAGTATGTGTGCTCAAAATAGGGCCAGTGTTCCACAGCCAAAAGCATCACCTTCATCCAAACTGACTTACTATGGGAAGTGTGTGTGTGTGTGTGTGTGTGTGTGTGTGTGTGTGTGTGTGTGTGTGTGTGCGTGCGTGTGGGCGTGTGCGTGTGTCTGTTTGTTTGCGTACGCACGTGTACGTGTGTATGAGTGAGTGTGAGAGAGTCTGACGTGGTGAGCATGTCATTCTGGAGCAGCGCGACCTCATTCTGTCATGGTGCCAGAACGCCTGCCTCACAAGCAACACTGTCGCCACTACTCACTCATGCGTGTACAAAACACACACACAATATACAACTCATCGTTGTTAGGAGTCAAATCTGCTGTGAGCAGACAATAGAAATAGGAGTTTCTACGTAACTTCCGCAGGGCCTAACCTGAACTACTGCACTCCACTCTTGGGGTATGTTTCAGTTAATAGCCTGTTCCTAAAATGCATCAACACACTGGTGGTATCTTCATCCCACTCGATGAAGTTGTTCTCAATTACTGCTTTAAAAGTAGGCCTATTGCTTCATCTCACAAAGGGACGGACCACAAAAAAAAGTGCTGAGGTTAATTTAAGATGAAATCCTACAATATCTGAAACCGTTTAGGATTGACCCGAACATTAAACGGCGTAGCGACCCCGTCTAAACCAGCCACAAAATGAGCTGCCTCACGCTACCGCGCACTTTCTTACAAGTGTGTCCAGCATCAAGCGGCATTGTAAGTTTGTCACAACCTGCTATAAATGTGCTCCCTCCGTACTGTGCTGTATATCAAATGTGAAATTCTAGATTCGGCGATATTCGGCTGTGCTTCTCAGAAGAAATCCACGGTGCTTCTGAGCAGTCCAGTGTTACAGGCCATTCGCCTCCCAGCTGACTGAGGCCGTGCGGCCTTTTGAACATGAAGCAGTGACTAACGTAATGGCTGTGACACCGAGACGAGCCAAAGCACTCCATGTATCACCTCGGGGTGTCTTCAACCTCACATCTTCTCACAGCGCAGACAGTTAAGAGGCGTTTGTCCAAGATGCTCGGCTGTCAGTGCGCCTCGGGGTATCCGGTCTCAACAAGATGGCAGTTATATATTTTCCCTCGCATTATTAATCTTTCCAGGAGCCCTTTTGCCTTGATGTCTTCTCTCTCTGAGCTACACGGACGGAGACATTTGCTGGCCACCAGCCGCAGAACCGGGTTTAGTTGGGGTTCAGTGCCTTGCTCAAGGGTTACCTCCACAGTAGTCAGTAAGTAGACTTGCACCCCTCCAGCAACTAGTTGCATTCATGTGTCTCTCTCTCTCTCTCTCTCTCTCTCTCTCTCTCTCTCTCTCTCTCTCTCTCTCTCCATGGAACTAAGAAATGTTCTTGCAAACAAAGAACACAGTCACCGCCTTCAGGGTTTCCTGCACTCTGAATGTAAGATGAGCATGCACAGCAGCTCTACCTTGCTCTTAAACGGAACACTTCCTGTCGGAAGGGCCCGCAGCAGGGCACCGAGCGCTTGTGTGATCTTTTAACATATAGATTGTGTCGGATTTACAGAAGCCGTGCGTACATAAAACATTTGGAGGCGGCATGTGTGGAGGAAAAGAGAGGAATGTTGTCTGTGTGTTTTCCCGTTGGGGCTCAGGTACTCTTTTCTCTGTTTAGCGTGCTGTGGAAATCACGGTGGGTGGAAACACATTTTACCCGTGTCGTGGAAATCCATCAATCCACCGAACCCGCAGGCTCAGGCAAGTCTACTCGGCTACACGCGCGCACCCGACATGCACACATAAATAAATTCATGTTGTGAGCGGACCAACTTCATAAAAAGTCACCGATACCATGTGCGCCATACATAGTATGGATGGGAAATGTCTTGCTTCTGATGTCCCTCTCCGTCTTTCTCCATGTCTGTGCCGCCATGTTTATCCGCCTTTTAAGTCTGTCAATCAACTTTGTCCTCAAGGACTCAACCGCAGTTGTAGTTACAGTACGTCCCCGTCCACGAACATCCGCTCTTAATTTCCAACGTAGGAGAATATGCAAAGTCGCCCCGACTTAATATGAATCGAATTAATTGTAAACACAAAATACGCCGTATAATGTCTAGCCAACAGAACCATGCGATCTTGGCCCAGGCAACGCGATCGATCTCATTTGATCGTGTGGCTGTACCTCATGTTTTGATGTTGAGCCTGTGATTTAATAATCGCATTTCATCCCATCGAGTATTTCGGCGAGGACAGGGCAAATCCTTAACGGTTTGTTCCGTAAGCCCTATAAAGTCCTGTCAAACGGTTGTCTGTGATCTCCATTTAAAATACCTTTGCATGTTGCTGGTATTCCTCTTGCCTTCACTCTTTACGGGGAAAAAAAAAATCTATTTGGAGAGTAAAGTGTTTGCACAGGCCATTAACTCCAGCTAATGATAATAAATTAGCGTTGCGTCGCTCCACCTGCTCAACAAATGCATGTCTCCAGTGTCTCTGTACAACTCTGGGTAAATCTTTCAGTCCATCCCCATTACTTTTTAGCAAAGATAATGTGTTTGTTTAAGAGAGTGGAAAGTGGATAGGTTAATAGGGTGGAAAGTGTTAGAGATGCTTCAAACTTATTTAGACTCCCTTGTAAATGTTCATTAAAAGTAAAGGGGGGGAAAAAAAAATAAACAACCGTGGCTAAATATTTGTACGCAGATAGATTTATGCCGAGCCTAACAAAGGAAGAGAACGTAAATGATGGTAATCTTATCGATCCATCGCTGTCTCAGTCAGTTATGTTTCAATGTAAGGGAAAAAAAAAAAATACAATTGAGACTTTAACTGGACTCATGTGTTTATGACTTGACGTTTTTGTGCACAAACCAAAGTGATTGTTGCGTAATAATCTCGAAGCAATGCAGTGAACCGCTCATCTCGGCAGTCTTGTTACATGCAACATGTCATAGTTCGTTTGATTCGTGAAGACGCTTGTACAATTGGGAAAAAGACAATCTTCAAAATTTTAATAGTGAGTCAGATTGATCATGTGTTAAATTGATAGTTGAAACATGTGAGCTTGGTATTCTTTTACAGTTATATCCGAAGGTACTTTTTCCCCTTTTATGGTCATTTGTTAATTTTTCATCTTTTTTTTCCTGCAGTGCAGAACAAATGGGAAGTTTATGAGGATGAAAGTCAATGGGATGAATTGATTGACAGGCTAATGCAGCGCACTGGCAGGACACTGCTTGGTCAGTGTTAAATAAAAAAATACCTTCTGCTCAAAAGGCAGTAGTATTTATTTATTTTCCTTTTTTTTTCTGTCGGTGAGGGTGGTCATCAAAAATATCAAACTATTCCACCCTAGTTTATTTCCGACAGTGAAGTATGCTCATTGAGGAACAAATATGAAGCCCGCACTCGTTTCCTACTTGACCCATTAGTTCACACCTGTGGGAGAGAGGATTATATCTTTTTTCCTCCTCCCTTCACTGCGCTCTCCGATCGCACGCGCAATTAAACCTCCCCCCCACCCCGTTGCGGCTCCTGCTTTCTCAACCGGCGCAGATTACAGATGTTGGATGAAACGTGTACTTATTGAAATGCGGCGCTGCGCTGTAATTTATTCTGACAGGCAGTTATTGCGTTGATTTAAAAGTGAACAGTGGAGGGGAGGTTATTACGATGGAGGCACTGCTAAGCGTGTGCGCACATAAAGCAAAGGACATAAACAGGACAGGAATCATGTACTGCGTCTCTGGAGCTCCGCCCACCTGTCATCGGGGGTAATTCAAAATAATAAATCCTGGAGATCCAGACGTTATTTCTTTCAAAATCCTACATCAAACTTCTTGGGAACCAATTTTCAGGGTGAAGGTAAAACCTTGAGCTGGTAAAAAGTTTATGATGTATATTTTTGAAGTACGCATGCAAGAACTAGGGCGCCTCCTAGAGCACCTGCTATTTCGGTTGATGTTTGTGGAACAGCAGACGGTGCGAAGCGACCGCTTGATCCGAAATATCCATCACAGGGGCCGCGGTGATGAATCCGCCCTCGGTGAGTCACATTAACAACATGGCGTGTGCCTGTCACAGTGTGGCTCGGAGTTCGAAGATTGATTGGATGTCTGTCTCCCTTCTGCTCACTTGTGTATTTACCTTTCGCGAGCGTGGCTTGAATGGCGAGATCCGACGATGTCTTGGCCTAACGATACACATGACTCTTTTGAGTCTCATGCCACATCCCTGCCCATCCGCACGGTTGCGCAGCTCAAAGGGCTACTTCTCAGGTCGTGATGAATGCCAAGCGCCACATGTCAACAAATTGGCTCAAAGGACCTTTCATCTTAATCATGACTGATGTTCATAAATTGCGAGTCTGATTGTATTCCTGATTTCTTGTAATAATGCGACACTATTTTTTGTCAATATCTCGGAAATCACGATGCCTTTGCCGTTAACTGATTTTTAGTACAGACTTGCGGGAGACGGAAGTGGTCCTTGGGGGCGACCTTGTGCCTGCAGACACAATGTTAGTCATGCCCGAAAGCCATTATACTTCACGACTAACCCTTTTTATGTAACAGTCTTAAAAGATTGGAATCCTTTCTTTTCTTTTACTCTTCGCAAGTTGTCCCTTCCTTGAAAAGGGTCCAGGCCTTCATTCCTCCGGAGCCTTTCAAATCTGATTCAGGATGACATAATTAGACTTTGGATGAGATATTTGCTGGCCTCAGAAGTGATGCCCTAGTTAGGGGATGTGTTGCATGGGAAGTTATGGAGCGTAGAGAAGGAAGGAATGCCGTCTCACTCTGTTCGATCCTGTAAAGCGCAGTTCAAGGACAGGTGTTACTCACATTCTTGTACTTTTTTTTTACAGCAGTCCACAAAATTCACACTCAACTTCACAACGTCCTTCAGTCTCTCCTTCTCTCAGGCCTTGCAGCACTTGAGCGACTCCCACCATCACCTGCTTCTCTCAGCCATCCCGGCTTGGCTGGCTTTCAGTCGCTGTTTATTTGAGTGGCAGCTCTGAAATGCTCACACGTGAATCACCGAGCTGCCCTGCGAGGAAAAACACAAGCCTTTGTCTCTGGCTTCGTGTCAAACTCACATGTCAATTTCTCCAGAAACTTATTACGAGACGTCACTTTAGAAGACACCTTTCCTTTATCTCGTGATCATTAAAAAGTCTTTCCTTAGCTCATCCGGCTTGACTTTGCCAAGTGGCGGATTTGCGTGCTCATCCTGACCATCCCCCCCACTCACTCACACATACACACACACACACACACACACACACACACACACACACACACGAAGAGGAGGGTGCATAATGGTCTCGCGCTCTCATCCGGCCTGAATCGTTCCCTCTCCAGAATTCCCGCACGACGCCATGCCGACCCAAACCGGACTGCTTCCCATTCTCCCTCACCAATTCAGCCACTCATTCCATAATCTTTGGCTCGTTGCTCTCGGCGCCTCTTCTTTCAGTGGTTCACGTTCTCACAGCAGCAACCTCAGAGGGACGGGTAGGATCTGGCTGGAGACAAGGTCGTGATTTCGCCACTGACAGAAATGTATTCATCTTAAGGATGCTCAAAGATGACACCTGACTCAATTCTGCCCTGGACAGTGTTTTATATTTAACACTTGAGCTTTCTTGAGTCTGGTAGCATCTCAGAATATCGCGACAGTAAGTTGGGGCCCCTGTAAATGAACGGTTCAATATACTCTGACACAAACACAGCGCTCAGCAATCCCACCCTACTTTGTTTTTCACCCAGTAAATAAAATTAGGATCAGAGTGCTGTTTTCAAGACTTTTTTTTTCCCCACATTGAATCATACCAAGCATCTCCATTTTTTGTTAAGTTGAGCAAACATGGCACATGAACATAGCAACAGCCCTGGATTTGCAAGTGACGAATGAAGTTTATAAAACGGACTGCGAGAGTAGCAAGAGGAGTTTGTGATCCGCATGTATTATTGATTCATGGGGTTTCTCTGATCCCTCTCTCTCAGCCAACTTCAGATTCCATTCCCTTCCAAGTTCCAGAAGAATCAAGCTTCCCATCCACCCATCAATGATTTTCTGTCATAAGCGCCGATGTAACACTGCCGCTTGTCTTCATATGAAATTTAAAGCCTGTGGAACATGCCTGAGACTAATTGTTAGTTGTTATTCATCACCCTCTGGTCTTGGCAAAAGAATGGATGGAATTCTTTGATTTGCACAAGGTGACAGAAAAAATCCCTGAATACATGGATGGAATGTTATCATGGAAGAGGGAGCAGGTACCTCGGCATCAAACCTGTCACACCACTGCTCCCTGTTTTTCCTTTGATCTTGCTCTCTCTCTGTCTCTCTCTCTCTCTCTCTCTCTCTCTGTGCCCTCATCGAAAATCTTGAACAGTTCAACCTCCAACTCCAGACTGCCTTCCCCCTCAAGCCCCTTTGGTTCAGCTCAGGGCACTGGTGCCAGCGGACAAGAAGCCCAGGACTCAATGAGACCGATAGAATTCCATTCTTGGGGGAAAAAAAAAAGCGAGACTCTTTGAGATCACCTCCTTTCTCTTTCTGCCGCATCAGTGTGCCTTTGTGGTAGGAAGAGACGGACAGAGTCTCCCGAAAAACAGAAAGAGGGGGCTGAAGCCCACGGGGCTGACACAAATCACCCGAGGCGCAGTACCACTTTGTTACCCCGTAGACTTCTTCCTTTCTATTTTAGTCATGAATAGGTATGAGAGGAAACTGAGGAATTTCCCTTAATTAGAAATGCGAGGCATGCCGGAGTGTGATCTTTTTGTTCTTCGCCTAATTAGGCCCATGTATCTAGAAATACGTGTCGCGCTTCTTACCTGCGTGCAAGTTTGGGCCAGCCTTCAGGCGTTGACCTACTAAAAGTTACCGACACAGCGTGCGCACGTCAGCAACGTGTGGAAATGAGTCAGGAGTGGGCGGATCGCGACAGGCTGGTCAAAAGCTCTCTGTGGGGAAATGGCAAGTCAAGGAGGGAAAGTGCCAATTCCCAATGTCAAAAAGCACCTAATGACTCTCTCCAAGGAGAAGGGTGGCACACGTCAGCCCGCATGTGCGCTCTCGGCTGCACCTTCATCGGGCCCTCGACAGACAGCGGCTCCTTGGGGAGTTTTAAAGGGATCCTAAATGTGCGTGTTGGGGCGTGTGCGAGAGAGAGAGCGAGAGAACCTTAGTGAATTCATCCATCTCCGGACTCGGCTGTCAAAGTGAACCAGATGTTCTGTGAAGGAATTTGATCTCTTGGACTGTATCTCATTATTGTGCATGGTCATCCTTGTATTGTTTTGAGGCTTGTGTCTCATTGCAGCATTTATCAGTGGCTTGTTACCACCACATGGAAGGCGACGAAACAAGCGCAAGAAGATACTTTATTTACTTTATTAGGCAGAAATGATGCATTTAAAATGTGAGAAAAGTCTGCAAATTAGCTGCTGCCACTACCTTCCACGAGCTAATTGCCTGCACAGCTAATTGCCTGTTGAATCTTTTTTTATATATATATATATTTAGCTTACTGTACACATGGGAGTGCATTGATGTTTTCCGACCTCCGCTTCAGTTGGTAAACAACGGCTCATTACCACACTCGAGGCTTCAAGTGCCACAGTTTGGCTTGATGAACGCCGAACAGCACTTCTGTCATCATTAATCACACCTTCTGTGGGTGGTGCGCAAAAACGTGCGACTCTGCACGCCCGCGGATCAATGTGCGCCCCCTCTTAGTTGCAACTGGAACAACTGTTGACCTTATTGGAGCTGTGTGAGTGCACTTGTGCCAATTTAATGAGCACACTGGGGAAGTGGGGGTGGGGGTGGGGCGGTCATATCATATTGTGACACCAAATGAGGGTTTTTATACATATCTGTCAATATGTGCAACACATTGCTGAAAAAGTTGAATTGATTCAATGCCGTACTGTGTTGTTGGACAAAATAAAAACGTTAAAATAAGGCAAGCATCCTCAAAGAAATTAATCAAACCTTGCTTCAGACATCAGGGTCACTACCAATCATTTTACTTTCTTTGAAGACAAAAACAAAAAAAAAATGCAAACGATTATTACATTACTACTGATTTAATTGTGTATTTCCAGGCCGAGCCATCCAAATCTTTCCCCCTTAACTCTCGTTAAAAAGTTGACAATGCGCGCGAGCTCCTGTCCGATGCAACAGATCGGACCAAGGTGGGGTGCGAAATTGCAGTGCCGCAACCTAGCCGACATCACATCCTGACTCGGCCTCTACACGTGCAGTCCGTGTTGAGTGGTATGTCAAATTGCAGTTGTCAAAGTAAAGTCGCTCTTTGCTGTAATCCCATTTTATTTCCATTTTTACATCTCATGAGACCTCTGCAGTTTTGAAGGCAAGTCTGCTAGCACTGGTTGCGAGCTAATTCTCATGCTTACCTGGTGTGGTCGTGCGTACTTGAGTACAGGCGTAGAGACCTCACTGTTTTCCTGCTCAAAGGCAATTGCAAAGCATAAATATCACAAAAATGTTGAGTTGGCGAGTAACCGAACTTTCAAACTCTTTCTACTAATGGCATGGGTAAAAAAATTGCTGGAATGTAGATGATTTCCTTCCATCCATCTATAACGGCATAATTAAAGTATTTTATCGTTTGTCATTTCCATATTACACACACACACACACACACATGCACACAGTGGCAAATTGCCTAAGTGCCATAATTGCCAAGTCACTACAAAAGAGGAGAGAAGTAGAACAGCAACATATTATACAGGATTTAATACTGGCTTGAATCTTTACATTGGTTAATTATATTATTTACATATTAGAATAACATTGTCTTTGCATTATCACAATATGGGTGTTTTTTTTTCTTTCCTCCCTCTGTTTAACATTTTTAAATCTTTTTTTTTTCCCCCTTTGAGGGCGAGCTAATTTCCACATTTAAATGTCAACACATTGTTTCTCTCTCTCTCCTCCCTCTGGCTCTATTTGGAAAGACTTGAGTGCCTCCCCAAGGACAGGTACTTATTTTCTCTGAGTACACTTTGAAAATTGACTTTAGCGTGCAAGAACCATGCTGCACCAACAAAACACACAATCGATGATGACATGAACCTCATGTGGGATTTAGTTAAATGTTAACGCCAGACAATGTTGCTAGCTAATGGTTTTGCCATACAGTCTGCCCATTTTCTTGACTTTTATCAACTCTCATCATTTGCCGTGACGCCCGAATCTCCAGCGGGTCCTTTCATTAGCGGTCAGGGGGCACGATGGCACGTCACACGTTTTTCTCAGGAGCCATCACGAATCCCAGAGTTCTTGACTTTTGTGTCGCTTTTTTAAACTTTTAATTTAATTTTTTATGCCTACTTGAATAGGTGTCTCGCTGTGTGTTGCCCTCGAGCTGTCATCCTTGTCATCCGTCTTTTTGTGGTGTCGAGTTTTAATTGCTGTCCAGTGTGATCTCATCTTTCTGTTTTATCTCGACTACAGAGATTCCCAGTCCAAGAGTGCATTCCGTGATGTTGCCGCTGCCGTATTTTGGTGTGTAATTTGTTGATCCTTGAGAAATCTGCCTTGCCCAAATCAGGACAAACGTGACATAACCGGTAAAAAGAGTGCAGTCAATTCAGTTGATGTTTATGGTCGACGAAATAGCTAAACTGATATTCTTTAGAATTGCTGCAATTTGAATTTGGTTTGAAAATACATTTCTGATGAGGGATATGGATCATGTTGAAATTTCAACAGTGGAAATGGCAAATATTGTGCTTTCAGTTGGAGTGATTTCATACTTTTTGTCCACTTTTTTTTCCAGTGGCTAGGCTAACTGTTCACTATATTTTTTTTCCATAGCTCAGAATTTCATTTTGAATTGAATTTGTCTAGCAATGTCGCTAACATTGACAATAATGAAGATCCTTATCCTACACAGTGGCCCGTGTTGCATTTGAGAGACTTTGGCGACCTTATTTGAAGAGAGACAATCTCTGAAATACTCCTCAGCACGATGGCATTCCTACTTATGACAAAAATGCCGAAACTAAATTAAAATACTTCTGACAGTGTCCATCAAAAATGTCCTCGTAATGGCGGATTGTGTGGGTGCACCTCTTTAGAAATGTTTGCTTTCAGTTTTGTCTTCTTTCATCCTCACCCAATCCCCCCACCATCAGTAATATCAGAGTCTTCTCTTCTTCAACTTTTCAGTATGTGCTGCATGGTGAAATACGTCTGCATCTGACGCGAAGCGCGACACCTCACGTCATAGCTGCTGAGCGTCCCTGCCAGCGACGCTTTGGGGCAAAGCCCAATTATAAGACGCCGTGACAGACAGCAGAGAGGTGAGGCACATCTTTGTCATCTTCAACTTTTTTTCTTTTTGCTTAAATCTCCAATTCCTAATGCATGTTCCATTTCAACACCCACTGAGCAGACTAAATGTGCCATATTTGTTGCGTGAACAAAATGTCGCAGTCGTCTCATAAAAGATCAAGAATTCATGAAAAGGAGGCATATGTTTTGTTCTGGTCCATTTTTTGACCATGCAGAGCTTTGGGGAGTTCATTATAAGACTGATAAATGATAGAAAAGCAAAGCAAGAGGGAGTAGTCGTTACAAAAGAGCCATGTGGCGAGATCTTCAAAAGTCCATCAAACAGCATGACGAGAGTGAAGAGGCGTGAGGACAACCGTTGTCGAGCAGTGTGACGGCGAGAGAAATAACAAAAACAAAAGGCGGAGTTGAGCCATCAGAAGGATGGTTGTGAGGATAAAACACTTTGGAAGATAGGGCACCCCGAGTGGGGGCGGCGGGGGACAGCAAGGGACGGAGGGACAATGAGAGGGCGTCCATCAAAGTGCGGTCTTTCTGCCACACGCTGCAGCAGAGAGGGCGACGAGGCAGCCCATTAAAAAAAGCGCAAGAAGAAAGAACACCCTCCGCTGCGCCTCTTTAGGGCTGCTGAGGAGGCAATGATCAGACCGAGTTTTACGTCGGTTGCTGATGGCCATCGGGGTCCTTCGACCCTCGTCGGCCTTCTCATCCATTGCTCTGCGCTTCGTCTTCCACCATCGTTTCTCTGTCCTTCCCCACAGGCTGCCCCTGTAATTGGCCGCCGACAGGGCTGCTGTCATGTGCGCGCGCAGTCTCGCTGCATATTCACCTCACCCTGCGCTGCACTTTCTGCAGCTACCTCTTTCGTCTTTGGATAGCATGAAAATTGGGCATTGCCCCCCCCAATTTGGTGGAGAGGCACAGATTGATTTTAGTGCATCAATCAAGTCCTGTTTTTCAATATTTGTGATCGCGTATGAAGCAAAGTGCAGTTCAAGCCTACAAGGGAAAAGTTAATTGATAGAAATCAGATTGAATAATCCGCTGAAAATGAACAGACCAAGGCAATATTAGTCAGGTCATTGATCAGCCCTCGCGATGGCGTGATCATTTTCATGAATGCATGTCAGCCAGGAGACGAGCTCTGCTCCAAGTTGACTATTTGCTCGCGTGCGTTACAAATTTTGCCAGATGGTAGTCTGTTTCATTTATTCAATTTGTTTACTTGTCTCTTGTCAATTGGCCGCACCCCAGAAGCAGAGAAATGTTCATTTTTTTCAGTCTCCAATTCATGAGCAAAAGTAAATGCTGCACATTTGTTGGCTTCTCAACACGGCCACTAGCGTAACAGCTTCCATTTTCTTCCTCTCTCTTTCATTTGCATGATTTATTGACATATTTTCAGCCTCTCTGAATATCAATTGATCCGATTTCAAATCCGCGATGTGCCGCTAGCCTTATGATGGTGCCTTTGCTTGAATTCGTAAGTCATGGGTAAAGGAATCCAACATTGAAATGTATTCTGATTCTCTTTTTCTGTACAAGCCGAAACACTGCAATCTCTATGTAAATGCAAATTCATTCAATATTTTTAATAGCCTTCACTCCAAATGGGCTTTCTTCTGTCGGGGCCATGAGGCCAGGAATATTTTTTTTAACCCCCCGCCTCCTGCACTACTCCAACAAATTGTCTTTGTCCTCCCCCTTCATATCACCGATCCCATAACAATCTCACATCGGGAGCTTCGGCGGCTAAATACGATCCTAAGTAGTCTATCCGAGGAATAAATCCACGTGCATGTTGTATGTGCAGCTGCGCCGACGCGTTACGGAGGGGAGCCTGTTGATGAGAGCCGTATTGGAACGGCTTTCGGCGCCGCCTCTTTGTAATGCAGATGAGCGAACCACCAGCCTAACTGCGTTTGCAAATAAACAAATCTTTGCTCTGTAACTGTGGTTGGATTTTAAACACATGCAAATGGTGGCGCAGGCAAACCAAATCAATTTACGCCAGAAGCTTTTGGGTTTTCCCTGTTTGCGTTCGTGTCTGATTTTCATACCGTCGCATCCGGCAAAAGCTGCCTTGCAGCACAAGTATGGATAGAATACCGAGAGCATCTATCATTTGCCGTGGCTCCAGCGGATAGAAACTACAGTCGAAGCGATTCCGGAATCTTTAAAAACGGCACCTATAACATCTCCAATCGGATAAATCAAAGAAAAACAAGAATTGGGCGCGAAGATAGTTTCATTAACTCATTCAGTACCAGCCAATTCTAGACCAAGTCTGAAAAGACGTTTAAAAACGTATTTGGGAGTGAATGAGTTTGAATAACCGTATTTGGAAAAAAGTACGTTAGCATAGCCCGCTCTTCCTTTCAAATGCACTCCAAATCTGTTCGTTTAAAATTTCTCACGTTTTGTTAGTTTTCACTGGTAAATTTGTTGTGTTGATATGATTGTATGGTTTGAGTAGTTGTGTTCTCTCCTCCCCCCCCCCCCACCCATAAGACTATTTAGAAGTTTTCATAGTTGCCAGTTAGAGGTTAAAAAAAAAAACACTTCAAAGTAGCACGACATGGCCGCCACAGTTGTTGGTTTTGTTTGCGGCGTGGGGTGAGTTATTTTTTTCTACTTTGTATATCCACTGCGGATATCACAACATCTCACTGCATTGAAATAAAAGTTCATTGGTCAAGTGAGAGAAGAATTCCAAGAAAAGTGTACAAAGTCCAAACGAAGGCCAGGATTGTCATTCGAATGGCAAATAAAGGCATGCGTTGTACTCGGCGCGCTACCTATTGAAGCGGCTCGGGGGTCATCGCAGGTACAGTACAGGATAGAAAATACTCAAGCACACAACAGCGGCCTGCAATGACTGACTCAGGTTCACCTTCAGGTTAGTGTTGTTTTCCAGGAAGGCTTTAGAGATTGAAATGCACTCCTCGTAATCCAACCTGCCGCTTCTCCCATATGCGCGCACCGTGAAGTGGATGAACATCTTTGTGTTTGGTCCTCTGTCGCCAGATTTCGCATGCAAAGGCAGTCAGTTACGGCGATGGTGAGATTTGCGCAGACTAAAAGAGCTGAAAGACATGGTTGGTTTGCAGATGGAGGTGTCAAGTTTTTGCCATCATTTTTCATTACAGGCCATAAAAAGTTGCATTTTTCAATTCCGGAATGCATGCTGTGACCTGCGCGGCGTCGTTTCTTTTCACCCGTATTTCGTGCAATCTCACGTATTTCAACGTATTTCTTCCCTGATATTTATAGCGGCCACAAAAAAAAAAAAAACATGGGAAGACCGCTTATTGTAAACCATCGAGCTAACTCCAGTGTTAAAAGTTTTCTTACTGGCAATATAGGAGAAATGGAAAAGTCCATTTCAGATCAATTAGAACAAGTCGCGCTACCGCTCACGTGGGGAGGTTTAACCTTGGAATCTGTGCTCGAACTCTGGCCCATTTAAGTCTGGAAATGGCTCCGGAAGGTTTTTATGGCCAGTGGGCAAGCACAATCGCAGAGATGGATGAGTTAAAAGAGAGATGCTGGGAGATAGCGCCGCAATCGCGAGCTGCCCACAGCGATGAGGGGGAGATGAAATCAGCATGGATCTCGACAGGGATATGATGGGACGTTAAAGAGGTCGGGGGTCCGCTGGGGGTGCTCACGATCGGAGGCTTGAAGGGAATGATGAGGAGAGAACTGACCACTACGGCAGCGGTGGCCGACCGACCACGTGCCGTCAGTCTGATCTTGGATGAATTGAAATTGAGAGCAGGTGGAAGCATTTTCGGTGATGAAAAGTCGACAAAATGCAAAATAAAGTTCAGCAAGGTTGACATTTTGCCCTTAAAAGCAACACTAGAAAGCCATTGTGGCAATCCAAAGACGTGGTGAAGAAGGCCACGGTCTCTTTTTGTTGCTGTTGTACAAATTGTTTTTTTTTTGGGGGGTGGGGGGCAATTTTAGAGCGCTTAAGGATTAATGGAACTTTTCTGACACACCTCCATAAATATTTGCATTCGAAACTCCAAACGCAGTGTCGACAGCATATGCCTGGAAGAAATCTTTCCAGTAACTCGTTTGGATTGACTCGCTTTGTTAATTATATTCGGATCAACTTTTTCTTTCAAAGCGCAGAAAGTTTATTGGTGCAAAGAGAAAAAAGCAAAGAGAGAGAGAGAGAGAGAGAAAAACACCCCAGAAGAGGCGAGTCGTAGAGTGGCTTTTAAAAGAGCCACTTTCGCCGGTTCGAATTCGAAATGAAATATATTACACTCACGGAAGAAAATGAGGCGCAATTTTGGATGGCTCATCAATTCACAGATGAGAAATCCACAAGCCAACACAAGCGCCATGAAATATGTATCAAGCTTATATATGGTTTTCTTTCAGAATAATAATCAGTGCTGTGGACAGCATGGAGCTTCAGAGATAAAATCAAATTTTACACACACACACACACTCACACACACGCGCGCGCGCGCAGAGTGAAGCTGGGCGCAATACAGCTGCTCACAGTATGAATCCCGGGTGGAATCTCATTTATGCTTCAGGGGCATGAACCTCACCAAGTTGGCCAAGTTGTCATTGTGCCACAGACTGACGGTCGGACTCTCCAGTAGGTCAATGGAGGTTGCAATCGGTAGATGTCTGTCTGCATTGTTATTGCACCATGGAAAGGTTTGGAAGGTGATTTTCTGGCAAATGTCAAAAGGTTTTATATTATGCTCGTCTCAGTGGGAAGCTCTCTAGCTTGTCTTTTATAGTGTGCGTTTGTGTCTGTGTGCGCGCGCGCGTGTGTGTGTGTGTTTATGACCTGTGCAAATATTGCAAAGCGCTCATAAAACACCGAACTGTAATGGCAAACGCTGAAGCACTAGGACTCTGCTTATTTGCTGAAATCACAAAATTTTGCTAATGGTTACAGGCCGCTTCAATGATCACATCTTCCATAAAAAAAAGGTGAGGTTGGAAAAAAAAAGTGAGAATTTTTTTTTTTTTTCCCACCGCAAGACTGAGTAGAGAACGCCTTCAGAAGAAAAAAGAGAACTTGTAATTGGTGATGTATTTATATCCCCAGACTAGAGGGCGCAAACCCCTGACGTCGGTCACCATATTATTAAATATTGGACAGTACCGTAAAAAAATCTTGAGAAATGTGTGTATGGACATGATAGATGAGCAGGTTCAATATTTCCCATTTAATCACGAGTAAGATTGTTTCCCTCGCGTCTCAACAACAGTTTTCTGGCCCAATCTAGTATGGACGCTCATTGCGCAGCAATGTCGACGACAGTACAGCATTACAAATCCCCTCCCGTTTCTTTTTTTCCTTGTCGACAAACCGACGTCTGGATCGAATTCTGCTCCCTCCCTGCTCGTTGCGGGAATCGGTCACTTGAGTTCACCGCCGTACCTCTTACCTTGTCGACTTTACGGCAAAACTCTGCAATCCCCGTCCGCTTCTTATTTCTGATTCAGCAGCCCATAAAATTCTTCACTTGTGTCGACTTGCTGAGAGAGCAGTCGGCTTCTTGCCTGGAGGCACCGTTCAGAGGCTGGCCCGCGGGTGTGACTTTGCTTTTCATCATTCGCAACCTTTCAAGCGTGCCTATAGGAGGGGACAGTGCAGGGTTGACCTCTGCTATGCTCCTCTTTGGTCACCCCGCAAAGTGTGATCACGCAACGTCCCTCGAATCGCCCCAAGAGACGCGTTTGGGCGGACGGAGCTTGAGTCTTGTGCGATGCAAAGGAGGAAAGCAGGACTTCACTTGCACACAAGCGCAGGCTAGCGCATCAGCCACCGAGTCCAAAAAGTACGTTTCTGACTCGGGAAGCAATATTTACTTGCTGGCTGATAAACTAAGTGCCAGAGTGCCGTTTGAGAGATAAGGCAACTCAAGAAACCGTGCTGCATCATGAGCACTCAAATCAATACAAGCCAGAACGCATCCATTGTCCCACTCGTGCAAGCCGCAGCGATTCCTCGCGCGGTTTCTTTGAAATAGTGTCTGGGTGTCGGTCTCTGCAGGAAAAAGAAGCGATGCGGGTCAAGTCGCACTCGACCGTCGCGACACTTGGGAACGTTGGAGATTGATCTCTGCGTGACTGTGTCTGCGTCGTCTCTCCATTGTGCCTTCTGCCTCCTTCTACTCATCGGGAGATGGCTCCCTTTTTTGATTTGTGAAGCCAGTAACAAGCCATTATCTGAGCATAATGAGCCAGTATTTGGAGCCTTATTAACCTCACATTCACAAAGCCTAGACCCATCTCTCAAAAGTCCCGATTTATGTTCGCAGTGATCAACTGGCCGGCGCATCCTTTGAAACATCTTTCAGAAGCAAATCGCGGCCGATGTCGGAGACGTCGCGACTCCCACCTTTGTTCCTCTGTTGAACGAGATGCAATGCTTCTTTGTCATTCCATTGAAAGCCCCGACCCATGAAATGGTTTCAGAAGGATGGCAATTCCATTCCTGTTCATTTCCACTTTTGTGAACTCAGTATTGGGCTGGCCACAAACAAGCGATTCGTAGCAATGCATCAAGTCTGAGTTTTGTTCAACAAGCTGAAGATTGTCACTTCAGTGTGGGTTCAATTCTGTCGTCTCTGAGCCCCCTCGTTGACTCTTAATGACATCGCCAAGACCCTTGAAGAGAGGAGATTTGGGGGGGGGGCGTCACGTCGATAATTTTTGTGTGGTGGCGGTGGCCCTTTCGCGAATCAGCACAAGATCGATACAAAGCAGTGGCTTGGGCACTTCCCAACACATGCTGGAGTGACCGTGTCTCACGGCTAGCCCGGAAATGTCTCAAGATGGCCCCCGAAGAGCTGGGCAAAGAGATTGGATGGAAGGTGAATTCTGTTTGAAATGTCCTTTTTCTATGAAGATTGGTCAAACGTGATCTCGGTGAAATGAAGAGTGTCCGCACTTGAAGCACTTCATGATGCTGCAAAGTCCGTTCTCATTTTATGAGAGGCGGTTTCATAAATTGAAGCTACTTCCTGTTGATGTTGATGACCAACTGGGTGCCATGTTCACAGTCTGGCCCCCGTTAGGTATGGATAAAACCAAAGTGACCCCCGAGATCGCCACCGAGTTGCCCATCCGTGGCCGAGGATACACTTGAAGCTCAGTGCTCTGCTCTGACATTTGTCCGTGGAGTAGTGTGTCGTTTGAACTCACTTCAGCGCATGACGACAGACAGGACAATTTACGTTCACTCGGGAGCGGAGGAGCGTGGGGGGTCGGTGCAAAATGCGTTCTCAAGTTCACAATTAGATCGCCTGGATGCGAGGCAATTGTCCACTCAAAGAGGTGCGCGCTCAGTGAAAAAGCCATTTTGAGCGGCAGAAATGAGGGCAATCTTGGGCTGTTTCCCATGAAGAACCACATGAATGCTCGGAGCACTCCGCCGGCATGTCCTGCAAACATACGTGAGAATGCTGATGTATTGTCTTTATTTCCAGCTCGGTTGGGAATGTGTCGTCTTATTGCGCTGTTAGTGTGAGGGCGGCCGTGGCCTTTGTCATATTGCTCGTGGAGCCGGAGCCCAGCCAGAAGACGATCGGCGCATCGGTCATCGCAAACTTAACATTCATGACGTACATTGTCTGTGTTATTGTGACCCTTGTGGGTCTCAAAGCTTGAATGCGCAGCAATCCATATTTTATTTATTTAGATTATTTTTTAATTCATTCATTTGTTCATTCATGACGCCCAGGTTCCTGTTTTCGCAGCTAAATAACACTTTGTCAACAGCACAGCGTGTGCAAGCGTACATTAGTGTTTGGATTTCTCGATGAAGCCCTTCCTCCAATTATTATTATTATTATTCATGTGGTCAAAAAGCGAGAGCAAAAAGCTGATTGGGCATCGTTAGTAATTGCCGGACAGCAGGGGTGTCAAACTCATTTTTGTTGCGGGCCACATTTTAGTTACCGTTTCCCTTGGAGGGCCGTTATGACTGAAACCACATAAAAAAGTCAATAATAATGGTTTATTCAACTATTGTTTAAGTTACTGTCATGACGGGGTTTAGTCACAAGAAAATGCTTACAATATGTCTCCTATTTATTACATATGAGAATTTAAAATTTTGGTTGAGATTTTAGCACGCATCATGGAAGTTGACATGTTTGATGTGCTTTCGCGGGCCACCTAAAATGATGTGGCGGGCCAGATCTGGCCCCCGGGCCTTGAGTTTAACACCTGTGCCATACAGTCATGAATTGTGATCTTGCAAAGTTTTATGTTTTTGTTTTTTTAATGAATCATCTTTCGTGTAGTGAAAGTGTGATTTATCGACATGAAAGATTGCGGTCAAAGGTTGTATTGCACAATAAAAAAAAAAAAAAAGACAAGAAATGAAATGCTGACCTCTTCAGGTGTAATGCCTCCCTCCTGAGCCTTTTCAAGTGAACTCTTGAAATGAGTGCCGTCTTGACAAGTGGCCGGCCAAAGAAAAGGATTCAAGACAAAGGTGGAGGAGCTTTGCAAATTGTTGATTCAGTCCCTTGTGGGGATTGCGCTAGTCTGTAAAATCTCTTTCAGTCCAAAGCTCACACCCTGGAGTCTTAGATTAGGTGCTGGGTCACCAGGCCTTCTCACTCAATCGACTCCAAAAAAAAAAAAAAAAAAAGGTTTTCTTTTTCCATTTTGTTTTCAGATTGAGAGTTGATCACATCCGCAACCTTTCCTCAATGTGTTATTGCAGGCAAATAAACAGTCGACGGCTGGAAAAGAAAGCAATCCAATCCTCTTTAAAAGCGCAACGACATAAATCAGGAGCATACTAGACCGCTAATGTGACTTGCGACGGGACAAAGAGCAGCAAATAGGTCAGCGGCTCGTCCGCTGTAGGAAAATCTGACGTGAAATGAGCCGCGGGGAATCGGAAAATGTACCGCTTTTCCGGTGTGGGGCATTTTTCCATTTTCCTTTTTTTTTTTTTTTTCCCGAAAAAGGCTGAAATTAAAGAGGATCTCGATAGCTTAAGTCTAAAAGAAAATTTTGGACAGTCTTATTGGTTCGAGAAACGCTCCGTTAAAATTGGAGCGAGTGTGCGGCTGTAAGAACCAGACGAAGGAAAATAAATGTCGCATGGTATGAATGAGACTTTGGTGGCGGGATGAAGCCAGCCGTGAAATAAGACCTTTAAGAGCTGTTTGGCGCAGTGGCGCCGCTCGTGTATGCGCGTACACTCTACACATCGACGCAATGAATGGCACATCGTAATCCATCTGCAGATAAAGGGAGAACCTTGGCATGCCAAACAATGACAAATGACCTTCCGATATCAAGAAAAGGTGACATGAAATGACGTGCTTCGTGAACTGTACTTTCTTTCAAAACATTTAGATGTGGATGTCGCTGTTCTGCATCCGAAGGAAGAAACGAGTCAATTGCTTTTGTTCTCGCATCTCCGCATTTGTTGTTGGTATTCATCGTTGTTCCCCCGGCAGTTGGCATTGTGCCACTTTGAATGTAAACTGACTGCTTTGACTAAGCAGAGAGGGGAAAACATGCCTCTCGCCACTTTCTCTTTTTCTGGAACCAATCGGTCCAATTAAGTCGATGCGCTGGACCGCGCCGACTTGCGGCAAATCAATGCGATGCATCAATTCGAATGGCTTCACATAGTTTCCTTGAATGCGTGGTTCACAGGCATGAAAAGGGTTGACGCGCTTGCGCCGACAGCGATCCGATCAATTTCATATTACATTTTTCATTGTGTTCCCGTTGTGCGATATTTTCCCTGCTCGCCGTCAGTTTCCTTCGGTTAAAATCATTCAAAATTGCTCTTTCTTGAAAGCGAACGGTTTTCTTTTTTTTCTTCTGAATGTGTATTTCCTGGCTTGTAAAACTTAAAGCTGATCTATTGAAACCATTATTATTGATTACATCTAGCGGTCTTCTCTGGTTCATGTCCTTGGAATTAATTAATCTATTGATCAATGACGCGGTCTTTTGGGAACTCCGACGAAAGTCGGCACGTTATATCGAGGGCCTTCTCCATTCTGGCTGCGGTCCTCTGGAATGCACTACCGTCAGAATTTAGTGCGGCTAACGTGCGAGACATTTTTCAGTCTTGACATTTCCGTCTTTACTCTTGTATTTGGTTCCACCCAACCTAGGATGAAACTAGTCTCTTGCACTGCCTCACCAGGCCCCAAGTGGAGGGTCGAGATCAGGGTTTGTTGTTGTTGTTTTTTTGTGCTCCATGCGCCTATGAAGCCTTTTGGGATAAACAGCTTCATAATCCACTTGATTTGACACGTGGTATATGGAGTGAAGTGTTGACTTTAACAAGGCAACCAGGACCTTCAGGAACTAGCGTCACATTCGCGTAGTTGGTGTAATTCACAGTCAGGAGCAGTCATAAAGACCATTCCAAACAGTGAAAATGTAAGAAAATAGATGGCGGATGAGTTGAAGAATGTTCACAGGGTCTTCAGTCGCTATTCTGTGCTGTTTGTTTGACGCCGGGTTGACGGGTAACAGCAGAAACAATGGAGGAGGGGGCAGCAGAGAGATGGCAAGGCACAAACTCGGGTATCTAGGCCAGAAATTGCCAGCAGGGTCCATCCAAAAACTCCACTTCAGAGAGCAAACGGCAACTAGTGGTCCTTTTGCTCAAATTGTCCTCTGATTTAAACACAAACAGTCACTGCTGCTTTCAATTTGAGCGAGGGCAATTTTTTTTCCAGAAGGGCCAACAGAAAACGACAGCCTGTTTATTCCAATAGAAGGCGGCTCGAGTCCTCCCTCGCACGAAAGGAGCTTGTTTGGAAATCTTCCAAATGCTAAACAGAAAATGTAAAAAAGGGCCAGGAAGACCCAAAAGGTATCGCGGCTGCACTTTGTATTTTGGACAAGAAACACCAAATGCGGCCATTTTGTCCTTCTGGAACAGAAGGACAAAATTGGCTTCGTCGCAGGCCCGTCAGTTGAAACACGAGCCAAAGCGAAATCGTGGAAGAAGGTGAATAGTCACGCATCTAAACGGAGTCGTGTGGTGCGAGTCACAGTGAAAGAAACTAAACACGTCATTTCTGTCTGATGTCTACAGTCGAACCACTGTGTACTGCGAGCGATATGCTCCAGATACAGTGTTGACTCGTGAAAATCTGAATTGCAAAAAGACCATATCGTAAAAAACAAAAAGTTGCCCCTTCTACCTGCAAAACACAGCAATAAAAAAGGAACCAAACATTGTCTATTAAAGCACCAAAGTATTCAACCAAACTCTCCACTTTTGTCGAACAAGAACTCAGCACGAAGATACGATGCAAAACACCAAAAAGCAACCCCAAATGGAAATTTGCACAAATGTCAGGCTAAACCTAAGCCTCAAACACTTGCTACTATTAACACACAAGCTGCAGCGACACAGAGAGTTCTGCAAGCGATCAATAATTTACACATGAATGGTTGTTGTAGCTATCTTAGGGTAGTCTGCAAAAAAAAAAGGGGGGGGGGGAGTGCGGGGGGCGCTTGCACAAAAATGCAAAAAACTGAGGATAGGTCGAGGACAGACAGGCACATTTGTGCATTTAGCATTCTCTTATTTCAATATCTCAGAAATGGTAAGATATGGTTTGTGTAAAAAAAAAAAAAAAAGATACATGGGAGTGTGTTTTTTCTGGCTTACCTCAAGACATCCAATATGGGGCAAAGCTTCCCCTGCCACCCCCAACCCACCCCCCACTCAGAATACCACAGCAAATTTGCAAGAATATATTATTCATTTGCTATCTGGGACGACAAGTGCTCCTCGCATTTCATTTTTTGTTTCTTTTTTTTTTCATTTTTCATTTCCTGCACTGCACCTGAGACACAAATACTCACTCACGTGTGTGTGTGTGTGTGTGTGTGTGTGTGTGTGTGTGTGTGAGAAATCGAGGGGGGTTACCATGACGTCTGACGTTTACAAAACATGTTTTGATTATTTATTTCTTCATTTGTTTGGGCAAGGAAGAAGAACTGACCCCTCAGAAAGTGTGAGAGATGAAACGGGATATACACGCAATGATTATGAGTGAGTGATTCATTTCCGCTTTTTGTTTTTGATTTCTGCTATGACGACCACAAGATATTTGTAAAGTCAGGGGGGGGCTGTCACTGAATACACACACACACACACACACACACACACACACACACACACACGCACACGTGGTAATTGTGTTTGGCACTTGCTGTATGATGCATATATGTAAAACGACTACCAATCGCTCAATTTAAACCTCTGCTATGGTTGAATTAGAATCATTCCTAGGAGAAGGTGGTGTGTTGTCAAAACAAGCTCCCTCTTTCACATTGAAACTAAGGTGTGGTGAGACGTATAAAATGTCACCCCCCCCCCCCACGAGTGAAAATATTTTGTCATGGAATAAGCCCCGTGTAATTAGAGAGCAGACTCAAGGCTCGGATTAAAATAGCGCCAGTCAGTAGGTTTTTGTTTTGGTTTTTTTTTGCCTCATTGCAAACAATTTTTATTTTGTGAACATTGAAAACAAAGTTAATATATAACAGGGGTAAATCATTTTAAAATAGTTTTATTATAAAGAATATTATCACTAAGCGCCTTTCTGAACACTCAAGGACAGCCTACGTAGCCTAAATGCAGCAATGATTAAAAAAAAAAAGAAATAAGATGAGCCAAGATGAATAATATATAAATGCATGCCGATATGAGTACAAGTCCGCCTTGCTTGCAAACAGAACTGAAAGGTGACGAGGGCCGAGGCATTTCCTCATCAGTTTTCCTTTTCCAAGCACCCAGTCCATTCCCTCACACAACTCAGCAAACTAATCTGCGTGTCGTGCCGACTTGACAGTAATGACGAGGCGCTCGCTTTGGGAGCACACATTTCTAAAGACGCACTCAATATTGTGGCAGCGAGACAAACAGCCTGCCACAGTTGCTTTGGCCGCAGTCAAGCTCGGATGAGCCGCAAGATGTACGGCTCCTCCGACGCCCGACATGCGCGCCCCGCAAGGCCACGCGACAGCATCGACGGCGCGGCGAGCTAACACCGCGGCGCTCCGAGCACCCTGGTCTCTAGGCCAAACTCTCAAAGAAGAAAAATGATGAGAAGGCCAAAGAAGTCATTACACAGGTGGGAGTGAGGAAAGGATAGAGCAAAGACGCCTGGCGATAAAGCCAAGTCCGATCCGGTTTTAGAATGAAGTCCTCGCTAAAGGTTAGTTCAAACAAAGCATGTTTCAAACGAAAAGTTGCAGTTAGATGAGACGTAAGCCATAAGCTCGCAGACCTTTCGCTGTGCTTCTGTCTCAAGGTTATCGCTCGGTGAGGGTATTCCATGCCGCATCCTATGAATTAATGATGTCTGGAAGGAGATCGGGAAGGCAACGAGATGGAGCGGGCAGAGCACCGGGGGGAAACAACCCGACCTTTGGACAGAAAAGGAGATTAGGGGAGAGGCTGATGTCTTGAGAGAAAGCGAGCCAGAGAACAGCAGCTCTTCTATTTCGACCCGACACTGAGTGGTCGGGCATCAAGTCTTTTAAAGTGACAACTAATGACACAATGACCAACAGGTATGCAGCTGCAGGTGGAGCCCTACAGTGCCACCTGTTGGTCACAAACGCATCCATTGGGCTCGCTTTCACTTCACATCTGGAGGATGCATTTCATCCAAAATGGCGGGGGAATTCAATGAGTTGCCTGACCAACTCACTGTAGCTGAAAATCAAATCAATTTCCCCCTTTGAACGGAATAGAAATGTCATGCAACCATTCTTGTCCCCCCCACCCAAAAAAAAAAAAAATCATTATTAAAAAAAAAAAAATAGCACTATTGTAAAATGTAAATCTCAACATGACCCAAAACATACGGCGCCTTGTAACTTGAAAAAAGGTTGAGGCAGTTGTAAGTTAAGGTAGCGCTGTAGCAAAAAAAAAGAACGCTTGGCTTTCCTACTGTTGTAACGGCTCCGGCTTTACTGGAATTTTTTCATTGTCATGAATACAAAGAGAAAGAAATGAAAAACAACAACGACAAAAGCAGCACAATGAGAACAAGGACATATTTGAGAAGATTTGTTCCAGGACGAGCAAGTTGATGTACAAAGTCCCACATGAACCCAAAAACAAGCGTGTGAGCCAAACAGCAGCTTTCGCTTTAGAGCAGAGGTCCCCAACCTTTTTTGCCCCACGGGCCGGTTTCATGTCAGGCAATATTTTCAGAGTCCGGCCTTTAAGGCTGGATAGATCCAACAATATAATATGATATGACCTGCATGAAAAGTTTGGTATTTTCGAAACATAATAATAATAAACACGAATCATGACACGAGGAACATCCTATCCGGCCGCAACATTCTCTGGTCGCTATGGTAACGTTTCAGCGTGCCTTCAAAATAAGATACGGCGCAAATAAAAAGTGCATGAAAAATACAACTCACCATCGCCGCTTATTACGTGTGAATCTCCCGTTGAGATCAAGCCGTATTTGAAATAGGACTCCTGATACTGTCTATTAAATGTAGCCTTCTCTTTCTTGAAAGTCGCACGCTCCTCTTGTCTCCTGGCTGGGCCTTTTCCCCTTCCCGAAAAAACTTTTCAAAGATGTTTGTTTTTTTTAATGCGTAACCTATCACGTGACCGAGAAGCGCGCATTCACCTGCGTCAAGACTGACATACTGTAGACTGATACAACAGAGAATCCGGTAACTTTTCAAAATAAAACATCAAACGGAAGGAATAGTAAGTTATGTATTCTTTCTGTGCGGCCCGGCACCGAATGACCGGTCCGCGGCCCGGCGGTTAGGGACCCCTGCTTTAGAGAGCGCAGCAAAACGGCTGTAACATTTTCTCCGTCGCGCCACCAGGTCTTTGCTTAAAAATAACCGCTTTACAGCAGTAACGATTATTTCTTGCATCCGAACAAGAAAATTAAATGCGGTCGCTTTTGCCAACATCAAATCCGACAGGGAGGCTTACGCCGCGAAAAAATCTTGATTATAGAATCCTTGCCACAGAGACACCTTTTCAAAGTCTTTTTGCAACTGGAGCACCTTCTAATGAATCGCATTAATTCGTGATCAGATAAGCCCCCTGCCCGCAATTCGTTTTCTCGGGAGAATTGAAAAAAAAAAAACGTAATATACCAAATCCAACAAATGCCTATGGTGGTGTTTTGACAGTGTGACGAAGAAAGAGAGAACAAGTTGGCGTCTCATGACGTGAGATGAGAAATGTGTGGCAGAGGGGGAAATGGCTTCCACCTGATTTGATGTGGAACTCTCTGCCGGTTCCTCTTCATATCCAAGTCTCAGTGACATATTCATTGGCGCCGTCAAGTCACGTTGCTTTATGAACTAAAAATGGGGGGTGGTGCCCCCACCCCCTTATTTCAGAAAGCCCACAAGCAACTTTTGTCATATTCCTCCAGCTCATGCTGAGCACTCAGTGGCATGCTCAAGTGTGTGTGTGTGTGTGTGTGTGTGTGTGTGTTTTTTTCCACTACGCTGAAGGAGTCCAAGTCACAAAAGAGCTGGTCCCACACTTCTGTTTAAAAAGATAACAGGTTGATGAAACCCACGTTAAACCTGCCCTTGTCGAAGCCATGACCCAATTTTAATTACAGTAATCTTTTGTTTTTTGTGGCTAATTGGTACCAAACATACGCCCCCCCCACCACCCGCAGAAAGTGGAAAAACCGCAAAGTAGGATTTTTATAAACTGAAATCAAGTACGTACCAACTCAAATGTACATAAACGTATCGTCACGAACCAAAAGACCAGAACCAAAACGCAGTAACACGAGTATACCCACTAAAAACGGGGAAGCTGAGAAATCCTCCTTTTCCCCGAAGCAAAACTGTCCCAAATAAAAATGGTCTGAAGCGGACCAAATCAGATGCGCACTGGACTACGCAATTCCCCGCTTGTGCACGGAGAGGCGGGTAAGCAGCTCGCGGTGATATGGGGAGGCTGGAGAAACCCCAGCTGACCCAGGCTCTGCTGCACCATGAATCTTTTATAAATTCACCTCTGCAGTCTGCTGCGGAGAGACCCGCTCTTAAAAAAGCTTTCTGTAAATGACTCCTCATTACTGAATCATTAGACTGCTAAAGCTACAAACACACATTGCAGCTTTATGGACTGCGTTAGGACGTGCCGATTGCTGACGTCAGGTTCGTCCGCCGACGCAAGGTTGGCTCCATGCATGAGATCTTTAAGCGGATTGCATTTGTCCATAAAGGGAGATTAGTTGTTGAAAGGCTTGAAAAACAGTCTTTAAAACGAGCGCTTTAAAACAACCACCGCCGTATCGTATCCAAAGTGCTGTAGATGAGCAAGAATAAATCATACAACAACCAACAATAAAAACAGTCAAACTAAAAACCAAGTCTCATGCGGAGTCCAAAGCCAAAGAATAAAAATGAGTTCGAAGACAAGTTTTGGCGGCAGAGAGGAGGCTTGCCGAACGTTCATTCCAAAGGGAGTGATCAGCAACGATCCCCTCTGAGCCTCCGCTTACTTCACGGTACCTCTAATGGCGTCTGGTCCGCAGACCTGAGAGGGGTAAGGTGGGGCCAGGCCATTTCAAGATTTTCAAAACAAGTAATGGAATCTTAAAAAAGAACAGGGAGCCAGCGAAGACATGCAAGAGTAGGAGTTCTTATGTGCTCCCTCTTCTGAATCCCGGTCAAATCGATCTGTCAAGTCTACCTGAAGCGTCACCACTTCCAGAGCCTGAATTGCAATTGGCAGGCAACCAGTCCAGGGTGCACACCGCCTCAGTCCAAAGTCAACTGGGAATGGCTGGTCTTCTGATGGCAACTGTTAGATGAGAGATTGACCTCGAGCCCACGTAAGGTGATGTTAAAAGTTAAAAGTTGAGCTCACAGAAGCTGCTTTCCAATTCAGACACGTGGCTTTTCATCCGGAGCGGAGCGCGTACCCTTGCTGCCGGAATCCACCGTGGAGGTGCGTTGATCAATGATTCTCCCGGAATTAGCGCGGCGACCTTGGTTACCCTGGCTTCACTTCAGATGAAGAACCGAGGTCCGCTTCACTTTTCTGGACAGAGTGAAACGTTGCGGCGCATGGCAGGCAATTAACGCTTTGGGATGTCAGTCGAATCACCGTTGTTGTCCGGCAGTGTCCTCTCTCCCCTCTCCACTTTTGATTGGCGTCTCTTTGGCGTTCCGGCCCAAGCGTCAATAGTGCCTTGAACAGGAACTCAAGATGGGTCGGACCAGGCATGACAAGACCATAAAAGAAAAGACGGGGTGGGGGGTGAGTCAAGGAATGCAACTGCGTCCCGAGTAGGTAAGGCGCTTTGAAAAATCACTTCCCAACACCGATCCTTGACAGCCATGATTTATTCATGGCCATGTCTTTTAAATCCAATTTACATGCGGAGCACATTCATTCCCAGTTAGCCCCATCCGAGCCTTGCGTGACATTTCAAAGTGCGTGATGAAATCTTGAGTGACAGCAGAACACGGAATTCAAAGGACATTGAGGCCGGGTAAAAGGCTCAGCTGTTTTCTCGATAGGCGCGGGCGTGATTCGCAACGTGCGCCGCGGCGTCCTTTTTGTCAATCTTTGTCTCGGTAACTCTTCCCCGTTCCCCCGCAGGCCGCGGGATCGGATTTCGTCTCTTCCTTAAAGAGCAGAGAGAATTTGCAAAACGAAACGGGGGGGGAGCTCCTGTCCCCCGGGCCCCAATTAAAACTTCCTTTGGCGAAATTGAAGGCTTTTTCTCCCTCAATACTACAACCACCACCAGCGCATCCCCCAATAAACCACAGGGAAGAAGGAGCAAAAGCCGGGCATCATCAGCTACAAGCCAAGTGGAAATGGACAAGTTAGGCCGGAAGACGCGGAGAGCAACAAAGCTATTAGTCACGCATTAGCCAGAATAATTTTTAAATGTTCAAATGACCCGTCTTTGAAATGGAGTGCTTAATTGCATGAACCCGCAGGACCGGATGTAAAGCTCAACTTGTCAAGGGAAAAACGACTTTTTCTTCTCACTCACTCCCACAAGAGATGCTAAACGTGTTTTATCACACATGCCGACGATTCGGCAGGTCATGGATATGGAAAGCTTATTTAGCTCCGTTCCTGTCTTTTTATTAAAGGAAAAAAAAACATTTCTGTCACATCGTGAGCTCACTCTAAAACTTTGCAAGGCTACAGCAATATTTCGTTTGCGGTATTCTTCTTACAAAAATGAAAAGGTTTTATGAGCATGTTATTTTGTTTTTTGTTTTAAACAAGCAAGCAGAAAATGTTGGTAGAATATTCAAAAGGAAACTAGGACGAGGAATCGATTTAGAGTGCTACACACTCTTGTGCAGTAGGTGGCGGTGTGCACCTGAAAGTTGCTTGCAATCCGCACCAGGACCGGACGAGCAGCACCTCCAGCAACTTGGGCCGGGGTGATGAGATGCAGACAAATGATGTGACCCCCGCGCAACTTTTCCTTTTTGACGATGGGTCCGAAAAAATTGAGGGAAGCAAAGTGATGAAAGAAATGCAGGGCTGAGGGAAGCAAGCGTACCACGCCAAGTTTGGCGTCGGCAGGTAAAGTGGTTATGATTGCATGACTGTCTGTGTCTTATGTTATGTGTTGTTATTTTATGTTAACTGTTCGGTCAAACGCTTTGTTACAGCTGAAACTGTTGTGAAAGCGCTCGATAAATAAATACGTATTGTATTCTTTTCACTGAAGGATTTGTGACAGGAAAGTGAAACTTCAGTGTGATGCGGGCACTTCCGTTGCACTTTGGATCCATGACTTTGCATGCAGAAAAGGGATTCAAACTCCACACCTCCACTGTGACTCATCAAACCGTGATGGGTAGTAAGGCATTCATTAAAAAGACCCAAGTGTATGGTAAGGCTTTTTAGGACGTGATGTAAAGAATTCCTTAAAAAGACCAAGGGTATAGTCAGGCTTTTTTTTTTTTTTTTTTTGAGGGCATGATGTATAGTGAGGTGATTGTAAAAAGGAGCAAGGGTACAGTCAGGCTTTTTTGGGGCATGATGTTTAGTAAGGCGTCAGTGCAAAAAGACCCAAGTGTTTAGAAAGGTTTTTTAGGACATGATGTATAGTAAGGTGTTTGTGAAAAAAAGAGCAAGGGCTTTATTTTCATTTTGTTTTTTTTGAGGGCATGATGTATAGTGAGGTGATTGTAAAAAAGAGCAAGGGTATATAGTAAGGCTTTTTGTGTTTTAAGGGCATAATGTATAGTATGGTGATTGTAAAAAAGAGTAAAAGAGAGTGTGTGTCTCCCTAGCGTATATTCCATGAATTGCACCTTATTAAAAATATTCATTCCGTGTCTTTTGTGCATTTTTTCACTTTTAAATTATCCTGCGGGCCTGATCAAACCTCCGTGCGGGCCCGTTCCGGCCGTATGTTATACACCCTTGATGTAAGGCGTTTTAACCCGAAAAAAACGACCATGT
>NW_017805477.1:483013-525162 GCF_001891065.2 Hippocampus comes | reverse complement strand
TATGTCGTTTTTTTCGTGCCAAAAACGGCTTACTACACATCGTCGACTTTTTTGAGGCTAAAAACGCCTTCCTATACATGGTCATCTTTTTTTTTTTTTGGTCTAAAAACGCCTCACTCTACATTGTTGGCTTTTTTTTGGGCTTAAAACGCCTTACTATACATAATCATCTTTTTTTTCGGCTAAAAACTGTGTGTGTGTGTGTGTGTGTGTGTGTGCGCGCGCGCGCGTATACATCTATGTCTCTGTTTAAAATGTTGATTATCAGAAATGACGAAATGGCTGAAAAATATTTTCCTCGTGTCCGGTGAGGGGAAAAATTAGCATTTTGTGCCTTGAAAGGAGACTGATAGAACACTTTGAATACTACTAATGATGATGAACAAAGTGATGATCATTTTTTTCCCTCTCTCTCAGACTACAATGGCAGCGATCAGAAGACGGCCTGCAGAAGACACGAGCTCTACGTCAGTTTTCGAGAGCTTGGCTGGCAGGTATGCGACACGCGGACCTCGATCGTCCGCCTCAATTTGACGGAGCCTAATCCGACATTCCCGAAAGAAGGGCGGGTTTCTTTTCCGGCCACAGAGCCCAGCCCGACTTTATACTGGAATAAGATTGGATTGGGGGCGGCGGGGGGGATCGTCTGAATGTTATCGCGATGGGAATGCTTTCTGTGCGTCAGGACTGGATCATCGCTCCCGAAGGCTACGCCGCCAACTATTGCGACGGGGAGTGCTCCTTCCCTCTGAACGCCCACATGAACGCCACCAATCACGCCATCGTGCAGACTCTGGTACAAGCCACTCACGCGCCGAGAGTCTCTGGGTGCTTGAAGCGGCGATAAAGCGCTTTTGTCTTTCAGGTGCACCTGATGAATCCCGAGAATGTCCCCAAGCCCTGCTGCGCCCCCACCAAGCTCCACGCCATCTCCGTGCTCTACTTTGACGACAACTCCAATGTCATTTTGAAGAAATACAAGAACATGGTGGTGCGAGCCTGCGGTTGCCACTGACCCCCGACGCCGCCAAAGAGGAAGGCACGGCGGCCGCGCGGTGTCCGACGCGAATCCCAGCGCTGTCCACCCATCGCTCGGAAAAGGCTTCCACGGCGACGACCCGCGTCGTCTCACGGCAGCCCACGCGCCCCGAGGAACACCGAGCGTGGCGTGCGCCACCGCCACTGAACTGCGCTCGTGTGCCGCGTTCGTGCCACTCCCGTTCCTGTCGAGTCACCCTCTGACGGCAGCTCTTCGCAACACGTTAGCCACGTGGACAAAAAAATGCCCATTTTGTCTCACAGACACGTTACAGTGGAATTGGTCATCCTCAATCCGGACGAATGGCCGGTGCGCTCCCAGTGGCCCGAACGTTCTTCTCCACTCGGTTCTGAGTGCAAGCGCTGGCCAAAGTCCCCTCGCGGGGCGTAAAATGGTTGGGAGGTCAACCGGGGCGTTCAACCAAGGCAAACCTCCACCATCATTTGCAGCCAAATTCAGTTTTGGGGCAGCTTTCCTCATTCATTTGCTTCTCAAACGATATTTACACTCCCAAAATATCTAATACACGGAACCAAAGTACCCACATGCTATTTTAGCAACACCCTCCTCCAAATAAACCCTCCCGTGTCAATATTTGTGTGTTCAACACGTTGCATGTTGCGGTGAAAGGGATGTTCTGGTCCAAACAAGCGAAGAATCGGGCCTTATCCGTCTAACACGCCCACTTCTGGGTCAAGGGTGCAAAAATCATCATCCTCGCTTGTTTTCTTTGACTCAAGTTTAGGGGGTCGTTTTTTTTTTTCTTTTAATTGAACATGTTCCCGTGGAGTCTTTCAGACAATATATTTGAACCCAAATCTAATAGCGACAGGAAGCATCTCAAAGCCTTACGTGCCTAGCCAATCATCAAACACAAAATATACCTCTGGCAAGCTGCTGTTTACATTTGTGATCATGTTTGGGCTGTTCTTGTGTAAATACTTGTACATTCACGATTTATTTATTGCACTTTTTGTTAAAAAAAAAAAAACAAAAAAGTATATCGTATGAAAGACACATGGAGACACAAGAACCTATTTTAGATTTCTTTTATTATGAAATCTCATGTTAAACTTGCCATTATTTTATGGGGGGGGGGGGGCAGTGCACGACCCATGACTGCATAACACACAAAAACAAGTGTCACTGGAGTTCCGTAGACCATGTGCTTGTCATAAAGATTTACTGGCAAAAATTGCTGTGTGTGTGTGTGTGTATATACCTGGTTTGACTTTGTCACGGGGGTGGCGTGACCAAATCAGTGCTTTGACCCCACTGGGCCACAGAAAACACTTCCTTACACAAATGCAAACAAAAAGCAATTTTTGTAACAAACGAGCCCACGCGGTCCTCCTTAGGTGCTCGCCGCTCGAAGCGGCTCCACAGACCATTGTCCTCTGGAGGATGTTAGCCAGTACCGTTCAGGTTTTCGAGATCAACAGAAGCAGCAGAAAATAGAATGTCGTTTTGGGGTGTGGGGGGGGCTGATCTGCGTTCACGTCTTCAAGTCAGACTCCTGCGAGGGCGTCCCAAGCTCTTTCAGCTTTTTCCCTGAGACTTAAGTCACATAAGCACTGGTGAGACAACATTACCTGGTTTGACTTTGTCACACAAACTGTGTCAAGGAGCAACATGTGCAGCGCATTTCATTTACACAGTCCAAATATGAGGAAATAGTTCTGAGACTGTCTGACTGACTAGGTGGATTGTTCAACATCTCACTGGGGTCGCTCGAAGCGGCTCCACAGACCATTGTCCTCTGGAGGATGTTAGCCAGTACCGTTCAGGTTTTCGAGATCAACAGAAGCAGCAGAAAATAGAATGTCGTTTTGGGGTGTGGGGGGGGCTGATCTGCGTTCACGTCTTCAAGTCAGACTCCTGCGAGGGCGTCCCAAGCTCTTTCAGCTTTTTCCCTGAGACTTAAGTCACATAAGCACTGGTGAGACAACATCAATTCATGGCTTGCACTCAAACAACAGATCCCACGTGTACATTTAAAAAAAAAAAAAGCGGCTACACAAATCATGTCAGGAAACAACCGAGACCCCCTTCAGAAACTTCCTAAGTGGTTTTTCCAAGAACCAAGAATGACAAATACCCAAAGACCCAGTTTGGCCGCAGGAGGGACGGGCGGGTGGGCGGGCGCTGCGCCGACGCGCGGGTCCTCACAGCTCGTCCCTCGCTTGCTTCATGACAAATTTGTACAGGTTCTCCAGGTCGCGGGTGCCGCTATACTTGTCGCCCTGCTCGCCGGCGCGGAACATCACCAGGGTGGGGTAGCCTCGCACCTGACGAGGGGCAACACCAACAAACGGGCCTGTCACATCTGGCGCGCCGCTGCGCCGGGACTCGGCTCGGCCTCCTCGTTAACGAACGAACGACGGCAAACAAAGGTGGGTGGCCGCTCCGCTTTCCCTGCGCGTACTTACAGAATACTTGTTGCAGAGCGTGCGCTCCACCGTGCAGTCCACTTTGGCGATCTTGATGCTGGTCAGAGCAGGAAAGTCCTTGGCGGAGAGCTCGTCCCACACGGGAGCCAGACGCTTGCAGTGGCCGCACCTGCGCGGGAAGACGGCAAATGACATATCGATTGCTCCGTTGAATGCACGCGTGCCACGCTGCGCTCTCTTCTGCGCCACCGAGAATTGACGCCATCGAGAATCCTGTCCGATTTGTCGCGGTACTTTTAAGCCCCACCCTCTACCCCAAACTAAATTCATTCACTAGAAATGAAGTGACTTTTTTTCCCCATGGTGTGTTCTTTGCACTATCAAATACAACATCCGGTCGATGTCGATGAAATGTGTGCACTGCCTCAACTCGTTTTGATGTTCACAAATACTTGGCGTACAATTCAATTAAAAAAAAGAAACGGAATGAGCGCACTTTATATTCACATGTTAAGTGAACATCAAACCTACCACGGAGCGAAGAACTTGACAAAAGTGAATCCTTTGGAGATGGCCTCGTCAAAGTTGCTCTCCGTCAGGTGTAAGACGTTGGACTGCAGACAGGAAGCAAACAGTCAGGTGGGATCGGCGGCGTCATGGGTATCAAGACGCCCGGGCGGCTCACCTTGACCTCCTCCTGCTGGGCTTCCTCCTCTTTGACCTTGACCTCGTCATCCTGCTGGGCTGCCTCCTCTTTGACGTCAGCCTGCGCGGGCTCCTCGCGGGCTCCTTCCTTGTCGTCCGCGGGCTCCTGGCGGGCTCCTCCTTCGGCATCTTCCTTGGGCTCCTCCTGGTCTCCTTCCTCGCCGTCTTTTTCAGCTTCTTCCGGTGGCGTCTTTGCGGCGATCACCATCCGGTCCGCATATTCCTTGAGGGTGTCATAGTCTCGCTGTCCTTTGTAGCGCGTGACCTCGATCTGCAGCGGGAAGCACGCGGCAGCCGTCAGCTTCGGCTCGTCGCCGTGGCGATCGTCCTCCTCTCTGAAGGAAATACCCAGCCCCGTCGGGTTCGGGTCGAAAACCGGAAGCGCCGCTCGGAAAAGAAAAGTCCTGCGACGGATTCTCTTCGATCACACACCAGAAGTTGAATTGTCACTTGTAAGGTGCACGTTGTATTTGCGTGCGTTGTCTCTGAGGGACATTCAGATCGGTTGGAGGATTTGAATGCTTTGTGTGTGATCGACATGCCAAGCGGAATTTGGGGGGGGTGGGGAGAATTCACTTACTTTTTCCCGCCACTGTAAATGAATGCCGCGAGGATGAAACCGACGATACCGTTTGGAGCAAGAACGCAAGCGTGAACTCGGGAGCAGAATGGGAGGAGCTGCTCGAGGAGATGAAAATGTTTTGCATGGTAAGAAGGAACGTGAGTGACGCAACCAGTTGGAAACATACCTTGTCACCTCCCTTGAAGAACAGCAGCGTGGGATATCCGCGCACGCTGAACATGACGCACAGATCGTGGTGTTCGGCGCAGTCCAGCTAAAGAGGAACATTGGCATTACGACTCCCACAAAAGCACATCCGCCGAGAGAAAAGCGGGGGAGAAAATCGCCCACCTTGCCGATTTTGAGGTCCTCGGAATGCTCAAAGGTGGAGGCCATCTGGTCCCAGGCGGGCGCCATGGCTTTGCAGTGGCCGCACCACGGCGCGTAGAACTTGATGAAATGCAATCCTAAACACAAGGAAGGAGCCCATCATTCCAAATGGTGGCGAGAGAATCGACCCGCGCGAGCCTTTTCCATGTTGAGGCCGACATCGAGCTGGAAAAGCAAACGGGCAGCTCCAACCAAACTGGTTCCTCGGAGCCCCGTCCGACCGTCTAAGGGCGGTCGGCGGGGCGCGCCCCCCTCCCCGTAGTTTGGAACGGCGCCCCGTTTCCTTCTCCTCTGAGGCAAACATAGGAAGGACGGACGGACCAACGGAGACGGGCGGGCGTGACAATGCCGCTTCTGCTCACTTATTTGAGCTCGAGAACCTTAGCGGCGGAGACTTTGTGGAGGCGTTCTCTGCCTTGGGATCGACTCAAACAAATCGTCGGTTGACGCGAGGAGGAAGTGATCCAGACGGACGGCTTTTTGCCGGTCGGAACTCGAAGAGCAGGTTTTCTGATTCACCTCAGCTGACGCCAGAGAGCCGGCGCTTACTCTTTGCTTGTTCGAAAGGGGAGCCCAACCTTTGGAAACGTGGTCCTTGAAGTTGCCGGCGGAGAGCTCGTACATGCCGTCCTTGGGCTCCGGGGGAACAGCCGGCTCCTGCTCCGCTTCCTGGAGGACGCGGAAGGAGATGCCGTCAACGGCCAGCTTGCGACGCGGCTCGCGGACGCCACGCGGCAGCACTTACGGAGGACGGGTCCGTCTCCAGCTTCTTCAACATCCATTCCTCCAGCGCCTCCAATACTCTCAAGCCCTGGTACTTGAGAGGCGCCTGTTCTGGCTTGTACAACACCAGCCTACAAATCGCCCAAACAAAGTGCGACAGAGAGAGAGAGAGAGAGAGACGGCTTTCCATGTCACAACGAAATAGACCTTCAACTGTCATTTGGAGTGAAAAGGCAGCAAAATCGGCAGAGCAACGCGGCATTTTCAAACGCACAACAACACTAGCGATATGTCAAAACCAAGGCTAATCAATTGATATTATCTTCCATCGGAATTCTCAACGCAGACCCACAATAAACCAATCCACTTATCTATTTGGCTTGGAAAATGCACGTCAATTGTATGGCCATTTTTCTCACAGGAAGCCGAGCTTGGGAATTTTTTTTTTTTTTTTTGCCCCGCCTTTGCATAAATTGTGGATGAGTTGCAAGTAGGACTATGCAGCAAGATTTCCCATCTGGCACCGAGACTTAAATGTCATCATGGATGCAGAGATGGAGACTAGACTGCGGTTTTGGTCATTTTGTGGTTTAATCCCAATCAATTCCAATAACTTCATGTTGAATCCGCATCGGGCGGGAACTTCCGGTAGAGTGAAGCCGCGGAGCGAAAAACTCACGTGGGGTAGCTTCGGATGTTGTGGTCTTTGGAGCAGAACTTGGTGTTTTGAACACAGTCTATTTTGACGACGTAGGCGGGGGGATCTTCCATGTTGTTGTACTTATCTGCCAATTCATTCCATGTCGGCTGCAGCTTCTGACAATGGGCGCACCTGCACACAACAAAATGGGGAGTCACTTCATGTATGGGTGCCGGGATTGATGTGCTGTAGGGTTGCTCTCGTCTCGAACAAACCGCATACATTTGAATTCAACTTTGGCGTGGTTTTTTTTTTTTTGTACCCCATAAAGAATTCAAAACAGGTAACACATTACAGTGTTAATGGTTTGTGGTTTAACAAATAGATATGTTCAGTTGAAAACCATTTTTAAAAAAAAACCTTCGTTGTACAGCTGTAACGGCAAAACTGCAATACCCGTAAAAGTGATAGTTTAGCCGTCAGAATTGGATCCCATCCCATTCCTACTGTGGATACGAGGCACGAACTGCGGGAGCTGGAAGGTTTCCTGCATTTCTAAGGCAGCAGCGGTTTGTCTTTCAGAGCATCACAATGTGGGTTTGGAGATACTGCCACGTAGCGTGACGGGCTCATGAAATGGACAGTGGAATGGAACAAATGTCAACATGTACTTTTGAGGTGAATGAAAATGTGAGAGGAGCAAATGTCAGAGATGTTCCAAAGAAATACCCCAAAGAAGTGAAATCTGCAAAGTACAGTTTGATTTATTATGGGGTCCCCCCATCTACAATATGTTTTTGTTGATTAAGAAATGCTCTTTAGCCGAGCGTAAATGTTGTCATTTACTTTTCGTGATTACATCGTTTTTCCATTTACAGTACTGTGTTTTACTGTAAAAAAAATAAAGTCTGACTTGTTGACTACAATAATCCACGAAAGAGCGAAGCCAGGAGACATTTAACACAGTAAGAAGTTTATTATTCTAAATTGTGAGAACAGAACAATAGAATTAACATTTAGCACTTGTTCATTTTGCCCTTTACTTTTGTTGTATACGATATTCATGAAAATAGGACTGCTTTTCCATCCCATTAGATTGAGGCCAACAAGCGGGTCGCGGAATTGCAACGTTACGGTTTGCAAGCGCCGTTAAATCCAAAGGACAAAAAAAAAAAAAAAGTCCGCTTGTGCCACGTCAGCTCAGTGAGCTCACACAGCATCCCGACTCACAACTTTCAGCTACATCGGTTACCCTTTCCAAAAAAAAATAAATAAATAAAATACGAATAACTTGAGAGCGGCTGGCTCAAACGGTTACTAGCAAACTGTAAAGTGGATTAAAAAGGCGATGTTATTTCACGGCGAGGATATTCGGTTCACTTCGGTTGACGCGAGCTCACCGGGAGGTGTGCTATTAGCTTGAAGGCTAACTACAAGCTCAAATCGAACGGGGGGGGGGACAAAACAGCCAAGCGGCGACGAGCGTCTACGCTATGCTAACTAGCTCGCTAGCCCAAACTCGCCGGCGAGCTCAAGTGTCACGACGGAGCTTTCGCGACCCGCCGCGGGAGGGTGAACTTACCACGGGGCGTAAAACATGACAAAGTGCGGCGCCGTGGTCACCGCCTCGGTAAACATTTCCACCGTGTACGTGTGCTTGGCGTGCTCTTCTGCTGCGTCGTCTTCATCGCAAAGTACCGAAGAAAACAGTAAGCAATAAATAAAAACGAGGGTAAAAGGAGCGCAATTCAGTGCGGGCGCCATGACGAGTGTCTGCGAGTCGCTGCTGCTTCGCCGGCCACAATGGGAAGCGTATTCGAAATCCGGTTCAAGGTATGCAAGACGTGGACGGGGCGCGCGCGTTTGAAGCCTCTCCTTTTTTTTTTTTTTTTTTTTTTGCGTCCATCCACGCAATCACTGCGATGCGGAGATCCGCGAAAACCCGCGGGCGTTTGCTCTGCTCACCAGCCCGACTGGTTCCAACAAAAGTGGATCACGTTACGCAAATATCGTCTCGTGGAGGCGAAGAATCATCTGCAAAGCTTCTAAAAGTGGACCAAAATCATTGGAAAGATGTCGAAGTGCTTGGCGCAACGATTTGCTGGAGTTCGGTGTAGGCTGGACTGGTCCAACTAGTGAAAGTTTCGCAGCACATTTAAAATGATGAATGTGAGCCGAGCCTCTCGTGTGAAATATGTTCAAGTCCAAGCCGATGAAGTCATTGACGCGGGCAGAGTGAAATATGTCATTAAAACGTCATATACGAGACACACGGAGGAGATTTTTATTCACCTCCAAGAGAGTCAGACAAAGCCCTCATCACTTGAAATGTTTCAGCGTTCCGATGAGTTACGGATTCATAGAGCTCCTTGGCAGACAGCACAGCGGAATGTTCCCAACAAGATATTTTTTAGTGTGGGATTTGGATGACACAAGTACTCTTGGTTGTCACACCCAAAAATCGGCAATGACCGAGTGTCAGTCAGCTGCTGACCAATTGATTTCACCGGATAAAATAGGAAGAGTCAACCGCTTGGTGTCCAATTCCCTCAATGTGATGCTGGATGGCCATTTCAAAGATGCACGCCCCTTGCAACGTTTGGTCGGCGGCGGCGGAGGAGGAGGAGGAGTGGGCGCGGGCGTTGATTTTCGCCGGCTGCTACACATGAGTCGAGTGCAGCTCTAAGCAAAATATGGCTCGGGGGCCACATCAGGCCCATCCGCAAACTCCGACTGGCCCTCACGGAGACCATGAAGTCAAAGTCAAACCATGCAGGTTTTTTTTTTTTTTTTTTTTTTTTAAGTTGTGCTTTTATTTTGTGGGGTCTATGGGTGCCTGGACACCTGCCTCTTTTGCCGTGATGCCCAAGTGCCCCGTTTCCTGCTATAAAAATGCCACATGGCGTCATCCAGTGTTGCCATAATTTCGATAGGACTCCTACCCATATCAGGTTTCATATTCTCCATTGAGAAAGAAGAAGTAAAAAATGTATTGCAGTGACTGATGACCGCGGGAGGGGGGGGGGTGCCTTCACACCTCAATCAAGAGGTCGGCTTCTCATGGCGGGACGCGATCGTTTCCACGGCGATGGCACAAGCACACATCGCAACGTGGCACGAAGTGACTAAATTGCGACGGACGCTTTTTACATTTGCGTGAAGCGGGGGCCGCATATTTGAGGGGTGTCTCTTGGTTACGCATTATTGACGGGAGGGCGCCTTGCCGGGCCCGCTGCCGCCTACTTTCATCAGAAGAGGGAAGCTCGACGGAGGTGATTACCCCGATTGTGTGGAGGCGCTGGACATTTTGTCTGAGCTGGCGGGTGGCAAAATGAGGCACACTGAGAAATGGAGTCGCTGTGAAAAAAAGGGTTGAAATGTTGGAATTCTTCTTTGTCTTGGCAGAAGAGGGAGCAACAAAGAGAGAACGAGGTCAGCCCTGACTGATGCGTTTATCGCAAGCGCGGGGAAGCTTCAGGGAAGGCGAGGCAGCTTGAGAAAAATAAAGATCACTCAAGCGCTAACTTCATCTACCTTCAAGTCAAAATGGAACTTTTTTTTTTCCACTCCCCTGAGCTCATTCAGTGCCAAAGACGTTTTTTGGGGTTTGTTTTTGTTTGTGGTTTTACTTTTTATTGTCTTCCCCCATGGGAGGGTAAAGAAGGGAATGAAAACAGCTGGCCATGAATGAGTTAATGGCATCGAGTTGGCAGAATTGTTTTTTTGTGCACACTCACAATGATGGAGTGACAAAACGCCAAAGCCACAGAAAGCAGCACTGCCATCAAACGGCGTCCTAACAGGTTTGTCTGCAAAACAGCAGGGAACTTTCAAAAGCACCCTCCTCCCATGACTGCGCAATGCAATCCCGAGCCAGAGGACTTTCCACGAGGTCCCCATGACGGTGTCATATCCGGCCGGGACACAGGATGTGACCAACGGAGCGGAACCAATGTCCTTTTCCGAGAAGTCACGAGAGCCGTCGACACCTGTGCCGGGGATGGGGCTCGCCGACATCATCGCAACCCCCCTTCCACCCTTCAAAAATGCAAGCGGTCTTTCTATCGTTTGGTTTTTGACAAAGTGGGTGAAAGGAAGGAAGGGGAGGGAGAAAAGAAAGAAGAACAACGTGGGGGAGGTGGAACGCGTGGGGTAGAATGACAAAAAGTGCCACACGCTGAGTGCAAATCGGACTTTGGAGAGCTGAGAGAAGCGTTGACTGCTGAGCAAATGAAGACGAGAGAGCGAGAGGGGGAAGGCAAGGACGCCTTCAAAGTTGGTCAGAGTGGCTGTCGGAGTCCTTTGGCAGGGACGGTTTGGGCATCGGAATACCCGCACCCCACCCGCCTCCAGAACTCTGCCCCGAATTCATCAGGGTGCTTGAAACTGGAAAATCGACTCAAGCAAGACAGGCGCATCATGTCTCGACGTGGTCGATGCTGTTTCGGCCGTTTTTCGTGGCTGTAATAAAGCTTGCCTGCGATTCGGTTTTGAACTTGTGCGGTCCATGTCGTAACCAAAAAAAAAAAAAAAAAAAAACGTAACCGCACACAAAAACGCGTCCGTTGAGTGTGAGCATTTGAAAAGGCCCCACTTCCTGCTGGGGAAGCCATCAGGACAGACCGGTCCAACTAGGACAGAAAGGAATGCGGCGGGGCTAAAGAGGGACACGTACTCAGTTTGACGATCGCCGACCGAGTTCGCCAACAACGTGAGACTTCATGTCTTGAGTGTGACAAAACACTTTTGTTTCGAGCGCCGGTAAGTAACAACACGCGGCGGCGGCGGAGAAACGGCACATTTGGAGGTGTCACTTTGCATGCTGTGTTGTGATGTCAACAAGGGCAAATTTCAGAGCCTTGCGTTTTGGTCAAGATATACCCGCCTTCCACTCTGAAACCAGTTGGATCAAAAGCAAAGCAAATTGGGGGAAACAGCCAACAAATAAGACATATTGGCTTGTGGATTTCACCGGTGCACGTTGGGTCAACATTTGGATGCGACAAGGAGCGTGTATTTGTCCATGTGCGCTAACAAGTCGATGGCGGGATTTGCTCAAAAGAGGTTGGACACCCACCCCTAATGTATACTGTATGGTGGGTAAAAGACTGTCTCTGATTTTGTTTCCCTTTTGCACATGCTTGTAAGCCCCCCCACCCCCCCTTAATGTCCCTGCATTTATTTCTTGCGTCAATGTTTGTTAATATTTTCCTCAGCTTATGCAAAAAAAAAAAAAGAGGCTGTCACTCGCTGATTGGTGCTCCTGCTCGCACTCGTGGAAAATGTTAAAAAGGGGCCCGGGCTTCGTCCAGGTCTGGCCCGCGTTGCCGGTGAGAGGTGGCCGAGTTACAAAACAGATGTTTACTCTTTTTCACAGATGGCTTTTGTTACCGGTTCCTGTCCAAGACTGCATTGGTTTGAGCACACAGGTGGACAATCCAAACGTCTTCTTGTAAACACCAACTCGATTGTGTGCACGTTTCACCAAAGAAAGTTCGTATCTGCGACGGGGGTCTCACCATTCCAAAGCAAGTCAAGTCACCGATAAAATGACCCCATGGATCACAGGTAGGAAAGCGTATGTGTCTCAGATCCGGTGTTCCCAACTCTGCGACTTTCTTGCGTCATCGAGTGAGTTTTCAGAGCCCCTCGAGCCACTTGTTTCCCCAAAAGCGACAAAGGACAAACCGAGCGACTTTTTTTTTTACGGGTGCTATCGGCGATTCAAATGTGAAAGCGCGTCTTGTTCTTACTGTTGTTGACGTGCAGCGGGCGATTTTGTCGGGACTCTCTCCCGTCCGGAGCGCTCACGGGTGGGGGGGTCCTCTCATGGCCTGAAGGGGTCTGAAAAAAACAAAACAAAACAATAAAAACAATGAAACTGAATGAGGGCCAAGAATGAGTGACCATCATTTTCTCAACTGCCATTGCGATGTGTTCTATATTGTCTCTTTTGGGTTCGACTCACCTTTTGTCTTTCGCCGCGACGTGATTCCTCTCCAATGATGCAAATGGGGCGACGGCGTCCTTGAGCGATTTGTAGCACATCCAAGAGCTCCTTTCCTCCCCGGGCACTTGGCAAGGTTGCTGAGATCTGATTGGTGGGATGAGTGAGTGCAGCCCGCACACCTCAGGGCATCTGCGCAAGCTGTCACGGAGCGACCCAAGGTGCATCCACAGAAGCCATTCAGCCGTGTAACGCGTTCAACTTGGCTGTTGGGGACGCAGCAGGTGCCGGCGAGACTCGGCCTGCCGCTCGCTTACTTTGATACTCTTGTGTCCCCCGTTTCACCTTTCTTGCCCCCTTTTCGTACCCTGCCTTTATTTCTTTCCTCGTGCCTTTTGGTTTTGGACAACCTGTCAGGCCCGGTGTTTGGGTGAATGGGTTCGCGTTCATGAAATGCATCTGCTGGTGTCCCGCAATGCTTATCCTCAATGGTGTCAACGTGGGAGGGTTGGGGGGGGGGGGGGTTATTGGTCTTTGCTGATGTCGGGACAAGTACAAATCTGTGGCTTGCTGATGAAGTGCTGATTCCAAGAGAGAGCGAAAATCCAATTCCATTTGGGGCAGTAGCCCGTTGCCCCCATGACAGCACTCTTGCTCAGCCCTCCGTCGTCATGGTCACGAAAGCTGTTCTCGGGTGTGGTCCAACAGTACAGCGGGGCGGGACGACCTCAAAAATGAGGTCATTTTGACCACGGCGTTACAAGTGGATGCTAATTGTACTGTCGCGCTTTTCTACATTTGAACCGAAGACCATCAGGGACATTTCATGAAGAACCTGGCGACTGTTTTCCTCTTCGCCCCAGCTTTTTCCTATTTGGGCTCACACCATTTCGGAGGAAGTTCGGTCGATGTCTAATGGACCCACGCTCTCCGCGGCTCCAATTCTCCTGTAATGCACTCGACTTTGGAGTCAGCCAATCCTCCATCGAGCGTCGTCTCCAGTTGGTCCCGAATGCTGCCGCCGTCCCGTAAGAGGCGGCGCATCACTCCCGCTCCGGCATCCCTTCACTGGCTCATTTGAAGAGTTCTCTTGAACATCCTCTTCTTGGTTTTACAATCTTGCCTCGGGTCTGCCGACCGGACACAACGAGAGGTCGCGAGAACTAAGCGGAGGCTCGGAGGGGATGGAGCCTTTTCCTTGATCTTTTCCCTCTCTTTGGAATGAACGTTGGGCAAGCACCCCCCCCCCCCGAGTACCTAGTTGGTATTGAAAACAGGGAAAATTGATGCCATTGTTCGAATGTGTGGTTGGCAGTGAAGTCAGACATTCCTAAGCTTGCGGAATGTAGACGGCTGCAAGTTTTCTTTCTGCTGGTGGCTGACGACGGCATCCCCTCCGACTCCGGTCTTGTTTGCTTTGTGATAAACTACGCAAGGTGTTTGTTGATGCTAGACTCTTATCCGGTATGCCTTGGCCCCGGCCAACCTGGAAGGAACACCACGCCGGACTGACGCGTACTATTCAAAATATATAAATACACCCGGGAGGGTCAACAAGAGTCTTGTGAACATATACAAACGTGATTTTTATATCATCTCGCGACCTCTGCGATATTAATTTGAGTACGATTTTTGCCAAATAAATAGACACTTAAAAAAATACTTTTTTTTTAAAGTTCAGCGTTTGCCCTGTTTTTGCATAAACCTGCAAACAAAGAAATACACAGTGTGCCCTCATAGACAATTACGCAGCATGAAGAAGGTTTTCTTCACAGAGCCTCAGCGCTCTCAATTTAGTCCAAGACCTTTTCTTTTCTCTTTTTTTCTCCAATCCCTCTAATAAAAATGAAAATAGCATCCTTGTGGACGTATTAAACAAAGAGGATATCAATGTTATGGGCAAGCGCGATGCTTTGCGAAACGGGGAGCGCGGCCGTTTCCATTTTGAAATGCCGCCCGGTGCGCATTTGAGGCTCATCTGAAAGCGTCCGGGTAAGTTCCCTCGGAAAATGGCCATTTCTACATTCTTTCTACTGCAGCTTGGGGAGCGCTCCCGTTCCGCCGTTTGTTGATCGCGGGGTGAACATTCACGTTAGCCCAGGAATTCAGAGCACCCGGCGCCTGCGTGACCACCCGCCTCGGAAGGATCAAGGCCAACCCCGGGTGTTTTTATGCCGGGCTATTAACTTGGAAGCGCTGTGCTTTTCTTGACTGGCATTTTCATTTCGGAGCCTCCGTCATGGAGTGACGGGGCCCCATCTTGTAGCGCATTACAAAAGAAAAAAAGGCTGGGAAATTGTCCTCGGCGGCCAGGAAAGCTCGAGCCAATGAATGCCTTACGTGCCACTGTTCCGGCAAAACACGCCGAAATTCGTGTCGCAGAGACCTGCGTTTTCTCATCTGTCGGGCCGAGTGAAAAGGGATCGGGACGCAGGGAAACGCGAGTACTGGAAATGCGGCGGCTTGCTTGAAACTTTGGTACTGGAGGGGCCAATTTTATTTGCCGCAACATAAGGATGAAAGAGCCTCCTGCGGCTCGCCGACCCCTGGGCTCAGTGGAACCGCTCTTACACACTCGTCAGCGGCAGTTCAAATAGTTGACATTTAATGGCAATGAATGGGATCGGGGAGAGAGAGAAAAAAAAAGCCCATTTAAATTCTTGCTCGACATGCAGATGGCCGAGGCTATTAGAAGACGAAACTGAGCTCCGAGCCATGGTCCGCGCCCATCGAGTGGATTAAGAGGAAACGTTCGCCTCAGAACGGGTCCACGCTCGGTAAAGAAAGTTCGGGTTATGCGGCTATGTCCTTAGGTCGTGAGATCATTCAGTTGATCGGTGGCGAGGCCAGTAAGGAGAGGCCAAGAACAAATTTGCTTGAATTCATTTCTCAATCTGACAACATCCCGCCGAGTCCAAATTCATCCAAACAGTCCCGAGTGATGAACATTCTCACGTCAGGCTTGAGAAGAGGCCCCGCCCTGCTCTCTGAATTTTGGATGTGACCTTTCACGGGCTCTGTTTTTCTTTCTTTCTTTCCAGCCAAACCCAAAAATAAACAAGGGCAGATGAAACGGCACCTCGCTGGCAGAGGCTGACCATGTTTCCCGTCTTGTCACTTCATATTAGCTGATGACGAGCTGTCTCCGTGTTGGATGGCCGTGCCGTGCCGTGCCGCTAAGGCGAGAAGGCGCGCACGTGAAATAATGGACAAGGCAAACTGGTGTTGGCCCTTTTCCGTCAACATGGATGTGCCCTCTCTGATGTCGGGCACATCCAAGCAGTCGTTGGGAACCAAATGGGGGGGAAAAAAGCACCCGAGTGATACCTCAGTCCCCCCCAACAAAATCTTTCGTCTAGCTCCTGTGACAAAAACCTACAGCGGACCACTTGCCAAACTAAATACTGTCGGTGTAAAAAGTCGACACACTACTGGTCAAAAGGGATATTTCTGTGACCTAAAAAAAACCCGAGACCAATATAAAACTGTTTCAAAACTCCACGTAAGCTCCACGGACTTACACATGAATAAATTGCCGACGCCGCTTACTCGCTATCAGGAAAAGTGAAGCCGGCGGCGGCCATCTTACATCGCCACCGGCCAGGGCCGCCTAAAGTCAAGTATAGGACAGAAAGCGTGACAATCGATGTCTCCAGATAACCACCGCGTATGCCAACAAACATCAGGCGGAATCGCTCAAGCGTTGCAATGAATGTGAACACAAGTGTCATTGCGCTCTCTAGTGGCGAGACTGGTGGATTACAGTTCCATCAACAGCAAGACAGATCGACAAAATCGTGCAAAAAACAGACATGAAAGAGGTGCCTGATTGAGGTGGAGGAACTTTGTTGAGTTCCTGTTTCATTTCTTTGATGTGGTTATTTCATGTCATGAAGCGTCCCAAAGTGGCAGGCCTGCCCCGGACAATGACCGAAAAGCCCGCACGCCCGCACACACAATCCTTTTCATGTGCATGTGGTAACGTTAAACCAAGAAGGAAATGACAACCAGACGAACATCGTGTGTCACACGACGGTGTTATTCAGCGAAAGCAGCGGTACAAACGGCGGACTCGTGGCATCGGAGTTGACGTGGCCAAGCAAGACGATAAGCGGCCGTGGCCGATCATTCAAGCAACGTTCATCATCAACGGTGAGTTGACTTGAAGACGTCAAATGTTCCAAACACGGGTGAGCCGGTGATTACATTCTGGAAACCAAAGTCCCGTTTGCACTCACATCTTGAACGCTTGAGCTGTGCTTGAAACGCACCCGGCTCAATCCGGTGAAACGTGGCTTCCCTGAGAAAAACGATGCATCGGCGCCCCGCAGAATTTGGGGGGGGTTTCTCCTTTTTCTTCTCCTCGCGTTTGAAAGTGACGTAATGCAAACTTTTTCCTTGGGCTTATTCCGCACAGTCATTTGGGATGCTCAGTTACAGGACAATTTTCTTTCCTATTTTGAATTCTCTCACCTTAGCTTTCCTAAGCGCACGCACGCTCGCACGGCGCAGACAGGCACACAATGACTTAAACATCAGACAGCAACTTATCCAGGTCCTTCTTCTTCTCACTGTAGCGAGTGCTGATTTGTCCGACAGCCTTGGCGTGCTCTTCGCCCACCTCTTCCTTCAGTCGCTGCTGCTCCTTCAGGAAGTCTGCCCACTCGTCTTTCAGACGCTCCATATTTTCCTGCAGCTGGCCGCCCTGAAAGGACATCAACACGGGCACGAGTGTAAAAACAGAAATGGTCCAACGACATCAAAATAAACATCACCGATGAGAGGAATGTTCAGATGCAGTTGTGGTCGGTTGTATGATGTTGGCTGAAGTGCAAGTGGATTTAACATTGAAAAAAATAAAAATAAAAAATGGAGGTTGATCCCGAATTTGATATTTGGCAGAATGTTTTTGTTTACCATTGACAATTTAATGACGAAACTTCAAATGATTGAGTTACCGGCGCGATAAACTTTGCACGCCGCGTTGTTCTGTTGGACAACCTGAAGCCAAAACGTGTCCGGATGACCCAAGTTGTGCAACCTTCTCTGGTTCACAACTGCGTCAGGCGGTGAGCAGAGCCTTTCCTACGTCACAGTAAATGTCAGTTCACGGCGATTCCGTTAATGGCATGTCAAACAAACAAAGGAGAAAAAAAGGGCAAAGAAAAAGCAAAGCACTCGCAGGGGCTCATTCCGTTCGTGCTCAGGGAGCCGACTTGTCACAAAATTTCGGTGCCATGACGCAGGATGACGTTTGGACTCAATTTTGTTTGACAAAAAGTCATCGCATTGCAACTGCCATTTGGGGTGAAATATGAATTGGACCATGTTTCATTTAATGGCATAGCGTTTGACATCAAGTATTGGCGGATTTGCCTTGACCGCTGACTGCAAATTCGTCATGGTGTGCTTTCCTGCCAAAATCAGCACTCTGGGTGGAGCAACCCGAAAATATGGGCACCCCTCTCCAATCTGGCTTGAAGCACCTTTCCATTCACACACTCTTAGAGGCGAGTAAATCAAGCTCCTCGGGAAGGTCATACCCACGTTTAAAGTTTTTTCTCCTTTTTCCCCCCCTGCAGTCTTATGCAGTGTGCAGCGTGTACAGCACCGTGGTCGTTATTTAAACATATGGTGGAGAACGTTGGAGCTTGTGGACATTTTTTTTGAGGGAGGTGGGGGTGGTGACATGGTCACCATAAACTGCGAGAAGCGATTCCGCTTCAATCGCGTCACTGGCCGGCATTAAAAGAGCAGGTCTTGGGAGATTTTTAGATGGGCTCGTTGTAAACAACGAAAACAGTGCGCCCGCTAATCACCATACTTTTGATTGCTTGATTGTTCGTTTTTTTAAATGTATTTGTTCCTATGCCAGGCTTTCCAAATCTCTTGGTGAAACCACTCTGTGGTACCAAAAAGTTGGACTTCAGCATTAAAGTCGGCAGCCCCCTTTCTTTTTTCCGCTTTAATTTCGTATGCATCTTTTAGTGGCTTCGTTTTAGACGAAAAGTGTCGGAACTCATCAAAAAAAAACAAAAAAGTTTGTGCTGGAATGGGAGAATATGGGACGAAGGGGGAATTTCTGTCTGTGGACATCCAGTTGCCATATTCATTTACCTGCTGTGTTTCTAGCTCCCTCTGCTGGACTCTTTCTGCCATGTGATTAGCAGCCTTCACTGTGACAGAGAAGCAAAAGTGGGTGATCGGATTTGACCTGAGAGTTGCAATTCAGATTGAATGCAACTGAAACTGCTTTCTTCAGACTAGATGTTGTTTTAATATGCGTGTCACCACGGGAATTTGGGGAGCGAATACTTACATCGAGCAATGACATTGGAGAGCTGCCGCTTGACACCCTCCAAATCTGAAGGAAGCACTTCCTCATTTGCTTCTTGCACCACTTTACTCAGGCTCTCCAGTAGTCGGCTCTCTCTGTGAGCCCTTTTCTCCTGGGAAAGAGGAAATGTGTTGAAAATCTCTCTCACACACGCACATACACACAGACGGACGGACGTTTGTGCAATAGCGTACAAAGCAAGTGCTTCGTGAAAGGTTAAGGCCATTCAAATATATGGCGTGCTCACCTACAGGTAAATGTGTTAAGGCACTTGCCATTATATGTCAAACCAAATCAAGCATATCATTGTGTGTATGTTTTATCTTTTATACCTCGAATTCTCTCACAAAGTAACGGATCTCCGCATTGATAATAGGCCTGTGGTCGAGGAGCCGAGACTGGATATCACCAACATCTTGCAGGAGCAACAAAGAAAACACGCATACATTACGAATCAAGATTCGACGCGGGTAATCATAGCTGGGAGGTCCAGTTGCACTTACCTTTAATAATTTTGTCCATTTTTACTCCTAAAGTCTCATTTTAATTCCTGTTTGAGGTAGCGACCTGGACTTGCTAGCTTGAAATTGCCTCGGACACAGACCAAATTAATGCTTAGCTCCAAGCTACGAGCAAACGGGAGGTTAATTGCAAAACAAACCTCATCTGTGGCTATGCGTATGCCTTATTGCGTAGCATATAACAAATTAAGCATCGTATATTTAATCTTGGATGGTTCCTGGCTAATAGCAGTCACGTGAATCGAAATCAGCAGACTTCAGGGAGCCAAACACAGACTACCGTTTCCGGGTTCAGCGTAGTGGATTGTACCAAATCACTGGGTTAGGGGTGCGCCATTTAGTTGGACTTCGTTTATTGTCGTTTTACGAACTGATGGTGATATGTTTCGGAGTAACTATTAGTTACAGAAAGTCTGAGTAAAGCTACGATACTTTGGAAAAGACGCATTTACTCATTTCTAACTGTTATTGTCGTCAGGGGGAAAAGTGAAGGCGGGCTTTCTGTGGCCCAGCAGATGTCAGTCTCGCTCTGTGGAGAATCTCTTCGAAAACACGACCCAACACGCCCCGCCCCTTTTGACTGAACCCTGACGTTTTAATATATGCCGAGACGTGTACTCTTCCTTGATATCGTATTGAAAACAATCCAGTGTTTTTCAACAATAATTCTGTACACTGGTGAACTACAGAAAAAGTCCAAATCTTTTGCACATCCGAGGCCAAGGTGACCATAATATGGTCCGAAACATTCCTCTGGCGACCGCGTTGGAAATATATGCGCAAATTGTAAATGCGTGTGCATGAATGAATGCATAAAGACAACACTAGTGGCATAATAAAAGCGGGGACATTCATTGTGACAAGAGGCATTGTTTGGGCCAAACAGTTTAGGCCTCGCTCGTCCCGAAATTCATTAGGACTGTCACATTCAGTCAAGGACGAATCACGAAGGCACCACAAGTGCCCCACTGTCCACGTTGTTTACTCATACAGTTATTACATGCACCATTAGTTTTGATTTGGGCCTATTAAAGAGATTAAATGATTGATCGTTGCCAACGGACGGAAAGCAAACAAGACCTTCATTGCAGCCGGCTCTCGGGACTTGAAGAAGCACGAAAACAAAGAGACGATGTCAACGCCGGCTCGCGTCCACCGAGAGACCAGAGTGCACCTCGTCGCCTTGTTGAGTCATCGTTCTGCAGGGGGCAATTAAAAACATGAAAAGGGACAAGTGAAAAGAGATGGCCGTTTTCAACGCAGCGTTCATTTCAAAAGCAAATTTGCAGTTTGGATAGATGGAAAGGATATGACACAAACGGCTCTGTTGCATTTTTAAAATATATCCCCAAAAAGCGGTTCACATTCATCAGCATAATTAAAAGTGAATAAATAAAGATTTTTTTCAATCTTTTGGGAGTTTTATATGATAGTTTCACTTTGAATTGCGGATTTTTAAAGTGAACAGTTTTAGTCTCCCCCCCTTCAAAAAAAAAACAAACAAAAAAACATTCACTCAAATGGCAACAGCGAGCATCAACATAACAAGCAAATATGTCTTCTTCTGCATCATTATTTCCAGAAAATGTTCTGTAAATCTGCGGCTACATCCTGCAAGCGAGTGCCAGAGTTTTTTTTTTAATTGTCGTCCTGCAGCTTTATGAAGCAAATGTTTTTATTTGACACCTCTGCACGCATCCTGCCGGAAAATGTCACAGGGGAGAACAACAACGTGCAAAGTGTTTCGTGTTGATCTCAGCCGGCGTGAGTGCCTTGAAATGAACTGCACTCCAACCAAAAGCCCTTTATTTTGCCCCTGAGTTCATTTAAGTTTTAATTTTCTGGAAATGCAGATGTATGTTTTTTTAGTTTGTTATCAACATGGATATTGTACAGTGCAGATACTGTCATTGACAGAATTCAATCGAGCTGGTGCTTTGTTCCCCCTAATTTTTACTCAAGTGCAGGATTACAATCAATACTTTGTACACAAGCGATTTACTTCAATTTATCAAGAGGAAGTCTTTCCAATAATACATTCTAGGGCTCAGTTTCATATAACTGGGCCGTATTTGCCCTGAATGCTCTCACACACACACACACACACACACACACACACACACACACACACACACACACACACACACACACACACACACGTTACCCAGTGGGCATATTATTGTGTTCGTGTGTGTGTCTTTCAGGTCCTGACACCAAAGGTCGAGGAGTGGGGGCAGCGGCCCGCCGCTTACGGCTCACAATAAATACGCTCGGTGCCACTCGACACATCATGCCTCTGAAGGGGGGGGGGGATTTGTGTCATCACTGTCGGTTTGAACAGGGCTCCCCAACCTTTTTTTGAGGGGGTGGGGGTGGGGGGTCACGGACCAGCTGAGACAAGTGCATGCTGTTTGCAGACCGGCAACCATTTTTTCTTGCCATTGCTTTTAAATTGCCCCGTTTTAAAGAACAGCTACTCACAACAAAGATAACGAGAGAGTCACACAACATTTTATTTATCGTTTTTTTTTTTTTTTTTGTTATTCTACTGTACAACAAATGTAGAGTAAAATGAAATCACAAAGTGACCTATTGAGAAACAGATCGTTCGGGAATCATCACGATGGCGGATAGTGTAAACGGAATCATTTTGAAGTGACGATCATACGTGCGGCGACACCTGCAAAAAGAGGACACGCTGGCCGCTGCCGGCTCGTTATTAGCGACAAAACTGCTCAAGTTGACGTGGGCGGGCTGCGCAAACTCCTGCTGGCATTTTTTTTTCCCATGCTTCCCACTTGGTCACTCGGGTGCCACTTGTTCAATTTTTCAACGGGTTTGGTTGTGTCGTCTCGCTTTACTTTGGACACAACAGCTTCCTCCTCCACGTGGCCAGGGAGGAACTACTCCTGTCCGAATGGCTTCCTCGTCAGAAGTCACGGCTGCCCGTCGGCTGCGCGTTTCGCTTCCATCGGTGACCCTTCCGCACTACGGCTTCTTCATTCGTTCATTGGCGGATTTGCACTTGCGAAGCAAGATGAGAAGAGCGACTCGGATTGGCTCGAGTGGCGCACATTTCCGTCTCTGTGCGGCAGGGTCCCAAATGGGCCGTGGTCCGCTGGTTGGGGACGCCCTGGGTGAGAGGATCAGGAGGGGACTCCGCCCTTGGCCGGGCAGCAGATCGTTGCGGTGCCACACACACCTCTTTCTTGACCATCTTCACGCCGGAGGGAGACTATCGGGTCATGCGGGCACAGAGTGAAAAGTTAAAGTCGTGGGTGAGACCGCAAGTGTGGCAGGAAGGCAGAGCTTAAAACACACGCACACACAGTGACGAGCGTGGTACTTTTCAAAAGGAAGTGCATGTAGCGTGACTCTTTGCTGCCACTGTTCTGTCCCAAGGCATGATGGGAAGTCAAAGCCACGGCTTGAAAATCAACATATGTGCTCGTCACTGTGCGCTTTTCAGGGAACATTTTTGATCTCTTTTGCTGCAAGAATGGAAATGAAACCTTGTCAAAGGAATCTCAACTTGTGTTCAGAGAGAACTGTGTGTGTGCGTCAGAGAGTCAGACGAGCTCAGTGTGTCAGAAACCATCAGCGTCAACTGCCTTTTCGGGGCTCATCCAGCAGATGAACGGGACCCGGGATGTCATTTTTGTGTTTTTTTGTTTTTTTTTTCCTTCCACCCTCCACGGGGGCCCGTCCTCCAGTCTGTCCTCAACCGCCCCAGCACCGGGAGGGATTGGCCTCTTGCCTTGACCGAGGGCAACGGGCTTGAGGACGCTCTGGACCTGTTGAAGCCCAAACGGCCGCAATCCAAGCGGCGCGCAGCGCACGGCGCTTCTGTTCTGAGCGGGGATAATTGCTGTCTGCCCAGCAGAACATGCAAAAACTTGAGCCGGACTTGGCCGGCGAAGCTTTTCCCGACGCCTTTTGAAGTTTGCGCACGTTGGGCGTTATTGGACGCGGGACAGAGCAAGAAGGCGAGGAGCAGGAAAAATAGGAATTTCGATGTTTTTTTTTTTTTTTTTTGAAAGAGCCGATGTGCCCCGAGGTCACGCATGAAGCGCAAACATCCACGCGGGCGCGCACACACTTCTTGCTGCTGTGGCATGTTTGGAGCGGTGCCTCGTCAGATTAGGGCCACGCTGGCTGTGTTTGATGGCCAACCTGGACAGACAAAGCCTGCCAGGCACAAACTGCTCAGGCACATGATGTCAGGGTGTGCACGCACACACGCGCGCACGCACTCACACAAAAATTCTTCGCCAGCCCAAAGAGACAGATGACACCCAGCATGAATCTAAAGCCAAATCTGTAAGCATCCGCTGCGATCCAGCTGGCTCGCCCTAGGGTACCTGTCTCGGCAAACTGGAATCAGCGTCACCCCCGTGAGCTGTCAAATTAGCTCACAGGGCTGGAAATGCTGAAGCGATTTGGCCTCTCATCGGGGAAGAGGGAGCCAATGGGGGAGGGGAGGGGAGGGCGGGCCTCCTATTAAACCGGCTTGCTCTTTGGAGGAAAAATGGTCGGAAACAACTCCGCTTGGGAAAGGTGCGCTCGTTTGTTCGGCGACGTGCTGGTCAAGATGCTCTGACGCAAAGCAAACGCGTCCTCGTCAGAGATGAACGCACACCGCCAGGGGCAAGCTTTCAGTTCTCGTCCAGCAGTCCCCCCGGGAGCCATGATGGATCGGCTTGGGTTGGAGTCCCACCAAGATGTGGATGGATTTCTTTGATTTCTTTTCTTCCACTTCTGGTCTCGGCTTGGTTTGGACTGTCAGGCAGCCAACCGAGAAGACCAAATAAGCGCCGACACCTCCTCTCTGCGGCGGAGCAAGTCGAGCAACTGTTGAATGTTCCGGTACAGAGAGGATGAATGGCTGGCGCAAGGAGACGCAACATGAACTTTGACACCAAAACCAGCAGGCGCAAACAAGACACACGCCTTCCGCCAAAAAGAGAGAGAGAATATTTACCACTGAGAGAAAAGGTGACATACATGGAGGTAGTTGTAGTCGAATTGAAGCCATCTCGCGCTTGCCCTCCCATTTGGTCCCTTGTCTTCTCTCCGCTGATGTTTTCTCCGCAGGGGTTCGGGTCTCTTAATGTCCTTGACTCAACTTGAGTCAGTCCTGACAGCGACGGTGCCCCATAGAAACACACTTGAGAGCACCTCAACGTGAGCGTAATGGAGGGTTTGCGGGCAAGCTCCATCACGCAGTGTGTCACTGAGAGCCAAACATGGCAGGGTGCACACTGCAGCACACCTTGAAGACGACTTACAGGAGAGAATGCAGCCGCAAGGTGACAGGGATGTATTTTTCTCAGGTCAGAGCTATATACCAATGTGTGTGTGTGTGTGTGTGTGTATATATATAGGGCAAAATCGTGAAAAGCACTGATGGCCATTTGCCAATACACCCCTCGCCATCGACTTGGGACCCTTCCGCGGGCTATCGCCTTGGACGTATTGGGCCCCCCCTTGTTGTAGGCTCTCCCACTCGAAGTAGGCAAGACATGTGGACGCATCCTTTTTTCTCATAATAGTTTTGAAATGGACAAATGCGCCTTCATTTGTTATTAGAATGTTACATGTTGATGTTATTTTCGTTAAAATGTCATTTATTGTTTTAGTTTAAGTTGTATTATCGGGCCATGTCTGAAGTCTGAAGCACTCCTGCTCTGATAAAAGTCAAATGAATCAGAAGGTAGTATTGTTTTCGTTGAAACAGCCCCCCCCAAAAGACAACGCTTCATCCCAAGAGTCCAAAATGAGCATGGCAACTCCCTTTGCAATTGCATTAGGACGAATGACACACCCCCTTAACGCCATCCCAACACAAACTAACTTGACGATTGCATTTTTTTTTTTAATGACCCATGCATGTGTTTGCATTGCAGAGTGTGAGTGCATGCGTGGCGCCTAATCACATGCTCTCATCCCCGAGGTCAGAACATGAATGAGATCTGTAAAGAGGAGCGCGACATTCGTGAAAGTCACAAGGGGAGTCCGCCAGAGCCCTAAAAAAAGGCAACCCAAGCTAAGTGCCGCACACTGGAGCCTATTATGGAGCCCATCAGCTCCCCCTCAATCCGTCCGCCGTCATCCATCCCTCCGTCTCGTCATGAGCGTCTATCATTGCCTGCTCCCAACTTCATCCCGAAGGCGCTGTGTGTGTCTGTGTGCGTGTGTATTTTTCACTTCAAAGACTGGCGGGGGTGTTTTTTTTTTTGGGGGGGGGGGGGGCTGGAACGGGTCCAAATTTGAGGCAACTTTGAGATGTTACATAGTTCAATGATTGTATGTGTGTGATAGGAGACGGTCAGGAGACACAGAGATGATTTTGTGTTTTCTTTCCCAAATGTCGATTTCACGCCCTCTTTTCTGTGGATGCCTTTCAAAAGCAGCTACTGATCAGCTGTGTGTCATGTGCTGCTAAATTTAGGCTGAATGAAGCGTTTTTTTTCCATGTTTTCATTTTTGGGGGGGGCGGGGGGGGGGGGAATCAAATGCTGTTCAGATTACACGAAGGCACGCTACAGTAAGTGTCCCCCAGGGACACCAAAAAGTCATCCACTTTTGAGCGAACCATACGATGTCCTTAGCGTCTTCACCGGCGTCGTGCCATATTGCTCTCAGCTCATTGATCAGAGCCCCTGAGCGCTTGCCATTTCGGATGCAACGGGGCGCTCGCTTTATTTCGTACGTGTACAGTTAGTCAAGGGCCCATCCGCATGGACGGCGGGACCCACCGGCCATTCCACTACAAGGCGACTAAACGGAGGGTGGGATTCATTTCGCACGCAGCAAATTGGAGAATTAGCTTGCGTCTAACCTTGAGTGTTTTGTTTGCCTTTCGCTTCTCCACGCCTGTCACTGGGAAACACGCAAGCGCATCTATTGCCGCTGACTTTGGAAGGCCGACGCCCTCGGCAAATGACCACGCATTTGTGCTGTGGGTCATTTCATTCAGTTCATTGTTGGGCCCTTTGGGATGTCCGAAGATTTTGTGGGATCCGGTTGCTTGCTTGAAAAGTCGATCTTCGCTCCCAAAAGGTCGTGCGCCCCTGGTCTCAAGGCAAAAAAAAAAGGCTCAGCAGGGCAAAAACCAAAGCAAAATGGAAATGTTGGACTCCAGGTAACAATGACCCCCTCCACAAAAGAAAACACAATGGGCTAAATCAAGCTTTCCTGTGTGCCGGTTGGTTGGAAGTGATGCCGTACGAGGGGCTTTCCACAAGAGTGCACAGAGCCTGTAAAAGGAAATGGAACAAGAGTGCTGACAGTTATCTTAAGGATGCAGAACTGTTTTCTTGATCTGGACTCATCATTGCCCAAGGGGATGCGTTTGTTCGTTAAGGGTGAAGCACAGCTTTCACTTTTTCTGCAGAGGGACCCCTCCAAGCATCGGAGGCTCATTCAAACGAACTGCAAGACGGGCCTTTCCACTTAACTCCTTCTCCTCCAAGTTCATCAAAACAAAAGCCTTGATGTTCTCAGAAGCTGTCACCAGCCCCCCCGCCTTTGATTCATTCATTAGGCCAATGAGGCACACGGCAAGAGAGAAAGGCGGCAGCTCATTTCACTGCAGGTGGAAATAAATTAGTCGCCTGGAATTTCAAGCCAATCTGTTCTAATAACAAAAGACACGGCATAAACATTCACGGGCTCCAGTGACGTATGCAGATGAGAATTATGTAAATAAGAAGACTGTTGCTGCTTTTTTTTTCCCTCTTCCCATGGTGGTCACATTACAGGAAATCGCTGAGGGCGGTGCTCTCTGCCTACCCGTGATCTGCCTCCCCCCCAAAATAGTACTTGTATGCCTATTTGAAATGCACCCCAGCCCAAACCCGAGCCAGGTTTCACTCGCAATTACCTTTCGTATCACTTCTCAGTGAGAAGTCAACTTCCCTGCAGGCGTCCTATCACAAGCGATTAGCGGAGGGGGACAGGCTGAAGTTAAGTGACGTGACCTGTGGGGTTGAATGGAGCAGACGTCGGGGGTTGTAGGGGCGGGGGGGGGGGGGGGGGGGGGGGGGGGGGGCTTGGGTGGCACCGATGAGGCAGCGGACTTCGAAATGTATGGCTAATTTGAGGGGCATTTGAAGAAAAGGGATGAGGATTGGGAGTTCTGGTCAATGATAAGTCCCACTCAAGTCAATGCAACTCTCCTTAATTTCCATGAAGCCACCGGTGAGGAATTTAACCACCTCCCCGCTCATGATACAACTCAGCAAACCTGCAAAGTTGAATTCCAGGCCGCTGAGCAGAAATGACTGATTCAAGTCACGAGACAAGTCACATGACTTGACTCAAGTCGCCATTCTTAAGACTTGTGACTGATGAGGAAAAAAAAAAATGATGAAAAATTCAACTTGATTTTGAGTGGAACTTCACGATACGACAAGTCGTATTGTTCACAGTTGAAATCTGCGTTTTCCCTTTTCTGAAGGAAAAATTCCTTTTTGATGCAAGGAAAAAAGTAGAAGCATTGAGATAATTACATTTGGGGACACCCTTTATATATGTATATGCGTCTTATTAGCCTCACTCTACCGCCCCCCCAACACACACACACACAAACACCACACGCATATTCAAAAGGAGCAGCTGAGGTAGATGAACAGAAGGGAACAATCGAGGCGGCAAATTCAAGAAGATTCACACACTGGAGGTTGTGCCGCCTCCTTGCCGCAGGTCCCACATATGTACCTCAGCACCTGACGTGCCATCTTGCCCGATTGACGATCTGAGAATGTGCATTAGCTACTGCGGCTTGGTCGCACACCTGGGGAGCTTACGTAACCCACGTGCGAGGCACAGAGAGTGGAGGCAAGGACAACTTTTCTTGATCCAAGAAAGATTTCAAAGTTAACTGGGTTCTTGTGACAGACAAAAAAAAACACATTTTCCATATTTATTCTCTATTTCCCAAACACCAGGAGGGGGAGGGGGTATCTTCAACGGAAAACACATTTTTGGCATCTAAAGTGAGAAGAAGAAGAAGAAGAAGAAGAAGTTGAGTGGCCGAGCCTCCTCAACTCAAGGCGGGTCCTCCCCCAGCCGCCTTCAATGTCGTCCTCCGCAGCCTTGCTGGCGCGCTCGCGTAATTACAATCGACAATCAGATGGCATCTTTACGGGCGCACGGTACAACTGTCACGTTGTGTCAGCGCATGTTAATAAGCGCTGTCAAAAATGCTTGGGACACGCTGACGCCGGCCTCCCCGGCACTCGGCGTTGAGGGTCCCACTGAATCGGTCAGCCGCAGACGGTGCCCTCATCTTTGCACACGTCGGCGCAGATGCGTCGCCTCATGGTGATGACAAGGCAACGGAAGGGGTGCTGGCGTTTGTGTGACTCTTCAAGAAATGTTGGGAAGCGGCAGGGGGCGGGGGCGTTGGATGTTCTCCAATCTCATGTGATTGGAAAACACAAGGCGGCAAAGGTGTGAACGGAGCATGCGGAGGTGACATGTGGGGAGCGCTTGACTCTGTTTACCCGTCATGACGTGGGAACGCTTCCCGCCAGGGTTGGCTCCAGCTCATTTGGGGAACAGCTCCAGAGTACAGTTTGCACTTCAAGCCTCAATGGCTGAAGATTGGTGGGATTTATTGGGATTTTCCAATCATGTCACCAGCACAGAGGTCCGGGGTTTGAATCCAGGTTCCCATGTTCTCCCCGTGCCCGCGTGGCTTTTTGGCGGGTACGTCGCTTTCCTCCCTCACTCCCAAAACACTCGAACGGCCGTTTGTCCGTGATTGGCCGGCGACCAGTTCAGGGTGTACACTGCCCCCCCACCCCCCATCTTGGCCTGGTGGTTCTCAAGCGCAGAAAAGTCGAAGCTGGGACACGCGATCAACTCTATTCTGCGTACGTGTTTTATCGTATTGGACGTGCGACCTCCTGAATGACAAAGTGCGGCAGTGAGCGGCAGACCTTCTGCCTTCGTGTTTGGCAGCTTCTTCTGCTTAGCTCAGTTGCGCACCGCCATGAGAAAATCTGAACGATGGCACGAGAACTGGAACGTTCTTCCCGGTGCCACTTGATTCTCAAAGTAGCCGGCAAGCCTTTCCATCCATGCATTTTGCGAATCGCTCCGTCCTAATGGGGAATAAATGTCCGTATCCAAATGCAATTCACTTTTTGCTTTTCCGCTCAGCGCATTGTTGAATTTACAGAGGAAACAAGGAATCGTGGCATCATGAGAAACATCAATTCTTTTTGAAAAAGATCCAGAGGCAAGTTTTGCGGTGAGCACGGCATTCCAACTAAATGTTAACACGAGCGACAGGACAAAGGCGTCTTTAATGGCTCCCTGCACCACAGATTGCCCCATCGAGTCACAAGGGCCGCCTGGATGACTTCAAGCCATTTCCCCCCTTTTTACATTTGTGTCACACTTAGCACAAATACACTTTTTTCCCCCCCCCCAAACAGCACCACTTGTCTTCTGGCTGATTTACGTCAAACAAATGGTGAGAAAACACAAGTGCGCACCAGATTTCGATTCGGGGTCTAGCGGGTCATGAGCTCCTCTGATGTGTTGTTGCCGGGGCGATGACGAGAGAGCATCGCCCCTGCGCTTGTGAGAAACGCTAATTAGCATGAAAATTACCCCCCTCCCCCTACTCCATTTCACTTGCAAGCCAACAATCACAAAGCGCTCACCTGAATGACTGTTCACGGCATCAGTAGAGACCCTCCGGAAGACCTTGTGGGGACATGGATCGTGGTTGACATCATCAAAAGATCCCTGGGCCTCTGGGTGCTCTTTTTCCTCCTCTCTCCGTGGCTGCCCGCCTTCCGCCTTGGTCCTTCTCTCTCGAGAAGCCCCCCGTGGTAGCGCGAGGGCTGAAGTGACACACTGTGGCTGACTGTCGCCCAAGGGCGGCCCGGGCCGGGGCCTCGGCTGGCTGGCCGGCTGTATGTGGCAGCTGGTGAGCTCGCCGCCCTCCGCCTGGCCTGCAGCATCAACAGTGGTGCTTAGTGGGACTTAACGGAGGCTGGGTCTCATCTCTCCACGCTGGGGCTGATGCTCGACTGCTCGCCACCGCTGCCCACGCGACTGGTGCTGAGGGAGCGGGGCCGAGCGCCGTGAGGCCATCACACACACAATAGACGGTCATGCGAAACATCGGAGATTCATGCGACCACTGAAAGAAAAAAAAAAGCATGCATGCATGCAAATCAAAACAAGCCGAGAACTGAATGAATCATGAACATCTCTGCCGGCATTTTGTCAGCTTCCAAACCTGAAACACACCGCAATGAACGCATGGAGAAAAAAAATCTCTCTTTTTCACTTTGCTTATTTGAGTCAAGTCGGGATTCCTACTCCATAGCCCAGAACTGTGAGTCGACGTTACTTTGCAACAGTCATTTGTGCCTTTGTCGCATCTCGGCCGGGTGACTCTCATGCTCTCACTTGTCTTTGGAGCCAGCCAATGCTCCAATCAAGCGTCTCCGCTCGGTCCAGGAAGCTGCTGCTGGCCTCTGGACTGGTACTTTGACCGACTTGTATACGGCGCCGGTCGTTTTTAAGGGCTCGAGAACTACACGAGTTGAGAATTTTCAGCTTAAGTTGGCATGTGTGTTTATTGTGATTTTCAGGCATGCCGTCTCAAACATGCAAACGATAAAGCCGCAATCGTGCGATGTGGCAGCACCCAAGGCACGTTACTTGCTGTAGCTTTTACGGAGCTTCAAATTTGAAAAGCATTTTAAATACGCTCTCAACATGATACAAACACGTTGCAACTGCAACAAATAAACAAACACCAATGAAACAACCGCTCGACTGTTTCTGGATGCGGGTTAAAGCCCTCATAGAGCGGAAGCAGGGCTGAGAGGACGTTAACGGTCAATGACACAAAGCAACAGTAAAAAATCAAGAGGGAGGTGACCTAGTTTATTAGTTTGGAGCCATCCAAAGATAGCTTGAGTACCTCTTCAACAACAGTCGTCTCGGTCCTAATGTTGCTTTAAACAAAACAAAAAAAAAGAAGGTCTCTCATGGCAAGAAAAGTCTAAAACAGGAATGCCCATGTGGATGTGACCTGCGCTCATTTTGAACCATTTTCGTCGGGAAAAGACTTTTGTTGTGCCTGGTGTCGACAGGGCCGGCCCGGGCCTCAGGGGTGTTTAGCGCTGTAAATTCTGTTCCTGAGCACGACGACTGGGGGGAGGTGGTGCCGGATCCCGGCGCGGTGCTGGATGTGGTCGAACCATCGCGTCACGTTCATATACCGCTCCTTCTCCTGGAAAGTCAAGTCCATCTGGGCGAGAGAGGAACATTGGGTCGTTATCGCCAGCGCAATGAAAGCACGGCGTTATTGGCGAAGGTGACACATGCGGTCATGAAGGCGCAGAAAGCAGCTTACACACTCGACGGCAGATGAAGCGCAGCCCCATAAATCACAATGTCCTTGGAAAATTCTCTTCGAGATCAAATTAAGCGGAATTTGGAAGCTGACAACACTGCCGCCTCGAACCAGCAGTCGCTTCGAATGATTGTGAAATCTTGTTGTGCGTCAAGCTTGAAGATCTGGTGGCGGGACTCGATGTCCCGGAGGTTCAAAGGAACATCGAGTCCAAACCAAAGTGACGCCGTGCCCGGTGGGGAGGGCGACCTTGGCTCCATGCTTAAACCCACTGACATCTCCTTACGGGATTCCCCCCCCACACGCTGTCCTCTTTGCATCCTAAAAACCGCCAGGCTTTGATATCCTCGACTTCATTTTGCAGTGAAGTGACAGTGCGAACGGATTCTTGCAAAGGCCACCGAGTTCATGACGACATCACTTATTGGAGCTCATAAAACGAAAGCTGGAATAAACATTCAAAGCCAGACAGGAAAAACACAACTCACTATTAGTGGGTGAATTCCATTGTACATGAGCACATCCGCTAAGGTGAAGTGGTTGCCGGCCATGCAAACTTTGTCTTGCAAATAGAGGTCGAGGTCCTGGAAGAGCAAAAATAAAAACAAAATATCAGGGGAGGTGTGCGATCCTCAGGCAATGACAAAAACAAAACAAAACAAAACAAAAAAACGCTCTGCAGATGACCCTCGGATCAATTCGGCGCATCTCGGCCGGATGGCTATCGTGCGCTTGACTTTGGAGTTAGCCAATCCTCCATCAAGCGTCACCAGTTGGTGCCGAATACTGCCGCACGCCTCTTGACTCATAAGAGGGGGCACGACACTCCTACTCTGGCATCCCTTCACTGGCCCTGGGGGTCCGCGGAGGCTCCGAGGGGATGGAGCCTTTTGTCCCCTCTTTGGAATGAACGTTGGGCAAGCCCCCCCCCTCGCTGGCCATCTTTCAAACTGGTCCCAAAACTCATTGTTATTCTCTGGCTTTTGAGTTGGACTGTTTTTATGCTCTCAAAATAGTTCAGTAGAAGCAAGACCTCAATTTTGGACATTTTAAGGATTCTCATCCTTAAAATGGTCGGGGTCAAATCTGACTTCAAATAAGAGTGGATTGTCTTTGCAGCCGTCTCAACTTGAGTGGCGTGATTTGCCTTTCCGAGGGCAAAGTCGCACACGGAAGTGCTGGTCCCAGGGGATGGGGGCCACACAACATCTTTAGCGCTCGTACGCCGCGTAAAGGGAACTCTCGCTCCGCACGCTGATGCATCTTGGGGGCAAATGGAGTTATTGTGCGGCAAAAGTGGCTGATGCCAAACAAGGCATGAAGACTGCAGACTTCCGCCATGGGATCCTCGCTCTCTGTAGCCTACGGCCGTGGGGCTGAAGCCCAGTCGAGCATCGGAGGGAGAGGAGGTGCGCTCCGGCTGCCTGCGCCCAGCACATAAAGATTGGAAGAGTACAGCTGTTTATTTTCGGAGCAAACACACGTGGGGGCAAGAACTAGGGCCCAACAATCAATTGAACTCAAAGTCCAAATCCAAGTCGCATCTGACCCAGATTGGGCATTTGGCAACAATCTTAATTCAGCAAAGAACAATCTTTCAACATGTTCGGGCTGTCCGGATCGTGTTTTCCGCGTACTCGTGTTGTCAACTTATTAATAAGCCCCCAAGGAAAATGTTGTCCTCTTTGCCAGAAATTACGCATGGAGGATTCCAACATTTGGCAAAGTGACACCATGAAGGAATGAACATCCAGACTGCTTCACCTAACGGTGACCTCAACGGAAGGTGCAAAGGTGGCTAACTTGGGATTCGGGGGTCAAACAGTTTGACTTTCTTGTTGTCACATCGCATGAGTCACGAGCTGTGTGAGAAGCTGTGAGTTTTCTCTTTGCATCCTGGGGTGAAAAGGTTTAAAAAAAAAAAAAAGAAGCAGCGGCAGCGGCGGTGCACTTGACAGGTTGTCTCTGTGGTCCATTTCATGGAGGATGACTGGTGCTTGAAAGGAGGGCGTTATGGCAACAGCAGGGCAGGCGTGGTGGTGAGGGAGCACCGGGCACCAGAGCTGAGACGCTCTGGGCGACTTCCTTTTGTAAGTGGCACCATTAAAATATTTAAGAGGCCTGTCCGGATAACACGCCGCCGCCCAGCGTGACTCCTTCGACATGCAACGACCGCGCGTGTCACTGTGAGAAGCGCGCACACACATCGGCGCTTCACGCTGACAGAAGAGTGCCAAGAGGCGCCGAGTGTCCGGCAGACCCGTGGCTGGCGATCCATTTCACGCTGACTGGCGTCGGGCACATTAAGGCATTTTTCACTGTCGCGAGAGGCCATGTCACCGAAAGGCCATACATCGGTCTGCATCGCTGTGGCGTGCGTCTTTTCTCAGACACGCGCACACTGTCTGTACTTCTGGACAAACCACATGAGAGGGGAATGCTGAGGGGGGGCTCTCGGAGAAATTATCGTTTGAGCTACAAAAATACAGCGATCCCGCTGAAGCAATGCGTCCCCGCCGCGTGGGAGCATGTAAGCCCGCTCGTCAAGCGATGGCGCCGTCAACAGAGACATGTTGCTTTAACGGCGGTGGCGCGGAGTTGCTTCGCAACCTTGACCGGGTAGCCTTATTTTCAAAACTAAATACATAGATCATACTGGTTAAAAAGTGTGAGAAAGGAGGGTGTACCGTAGAACTTTTCTCGACATTCGAAGATAAAATTAAATGACAAAAAGGAAAACACAATTTATCTTGAAACCACTGTAGTGAATAAAGAGGATTCCATTTTTGAGGCAAAAATCGTTACTTCCACATTGTGCTCTATGGCGGATTGATGAAGACGTCACATCAATGATCATCAAGTAACTGTTTGAAAAATGCTCACCAAACTACAGTTTTTTTGGTTCTGAATGGGGAGGTTCGGCTGCTGTTTAGTCCAGAGCCAGATCTCCTCGGTGAGCTAGACGGCTGTTGGCCGGCCCAAAAATTTGGGAAACTCCTCATCTATTTGCCTTCACACCTTGAACAGAGAGCTGATAAGACAAACAATCGAGAATTGCTTTCGTGACTGCCTTTGGCGTGTTTCAAAAAGTTGACAAATTTGAAAGCGTCCCTTTCATCCCTCTATTTTTCTGTATGCGGCCCTCAAGGGAAAATGTTTGGACACCCCTGGACTAAAGCTATCCGATTTACATCCAAATTAAGAGTTAAGTCGCCACACTAAAAAGGGACTTAGGAGCCAATGCAAAAGGACAATTCTTCAGTTTTGCACTTTCGGAGCACCTGCCTTGAGTATAGTTCTGCTTTCTTCCTTGTTGCAGCCATCCAGCTTGCTCACTCTGTATTCAAGCCACTGATGCACCACTGCTCTGTCCTCCGCGGCTTCCCCCAGCAGCTCGGGTTGCTTTGCTTCTTTCACCAGGTGGCGGGCGATGGTCACCAGGCCCACCAGGGGAGGACCATTGTTATTCTGCAGCACAGGGATCTGAAAGAAGATCAAGGTCAAAAATTTAAATGTTCCAAATCAAATTCTCCTCGTTTCTGCTTTTAACCATCCTACAATATGCTGCTGCTGTTTTTTTAATCCTCCGCCATCAGGCTAGAATTTGGAGTGATTACACCTAATACAGGGTTCTTACCAAGCTGGTTCACAGTAACAGCCCACCATATGGACAAGCATGTACGCTTTGTATTGTGCTCTGTATAGGAACGCCCGGCTCAGTGCATAGAGTATATTTTCATGTCAAATGAATTTCAAATGTCATATACCAACTGTGAAATGATGTTCAATTGAGGCTGACGTAACTCCAAGCACAACAGCGGATTGGCCAAACACGCGGCTAGCTGAATAGCATCACCTTCCTTTCCGCGGCGTATAAAATGTTACCTCTCAAAAAAAGGGGCGCTTTTAAACGCCATACCTATGCAAGGTTTGGTCACCTTTTTGTCGCCTCGGCTACTGTACTTGTTGGGCTTTTTCAGTCCTAAATATTTCTCGAGCGATGCTAGCTCCCGTAACGCCATGGTTCTTCACGATGGTGGACGTCATCTGCCTACCACCCGATTGGCTGTTTGCTGCGCAAGCCCGCCTTCCAACCTTTGAGTGCTTGCTGATTTGACCAATTGCACACCAGGACCGAACCCTCGTCATATTGCGTCGGCGAGAGACAGACAGACCCGGTGCCACGTGACCCACATTTTCCTTTGTCAATCGTAAACCACTTTTATGTGAGTTCATAACATGACAGACAATATCCTGTTCAAAAAGCCCTTGGAAACATGCATTGTACAGTCATATTCTTAAACATACCAACAAAACGTGCCCCAAATTGAGGATGAACATACAATACAATACATCCTGATTTATCGAGCGCTTTCACAACAGGTGCAGCTGTAACAAAGCGCCGTACAAAACAGTGAACATAAAATTAAATAACAAACACAACACATAACATAAAAACACGCACAGTCGTGCAATCTGAACCATTTTTTCCTCATACGCTTTGTTGAAAGCAACATAAGAGATTACAATGAACGCAAATGCAAGAAATACGGGCACAAAAACCACCTATAACTGACGGCCATTGAAATACAATAGATGTTTTATAAAAATACTACACACACACACACACACACACACACACACACACAAAATCCAATCCTCTTTATTGTCAAATATGTTGATGACTTAAATCTATCTCTACAATTGTTTTTCTCTAAAGATGACTGTCTGACTTTTTCATGTGAAATAGACACAATAACAAATTCAGAGTATTTCATAGTAGGGCTATTTTTGGGGGACAACATTTTACTTGAACGCTCTACATTTGAAAATAGTTATCTGTGTGCATTCTACTCCGCACTTTGGCGAGGCTCACCAGTGGATGTCATACTGGAGGAAAGCGTTGACTGGTCAGTGTGTTGGGAAGGTGGCAGTTTGGATAAATGGTTAGCATACTTGCCTTCCAATCTGCGAATGTGGCTTTGAACCCTGGCTTGGCTGTTGTTGTTATTGTTGTTGTTGCCGAGCTGACAGCTAGTTTCACATTTTTGCATTCTGACCAGTGATCACAAACTCACTTTATCGGTATAACTCAATACTGAAAAGGAGACTCTGGCGACCAGATCAAAAATGAGTTCAGACTACACTCGAGCGCCTGTTTTCATGGAAGTTCTCGGCAAGGATTTGCGCTCAAAAGGAATCAAAGATGACAGTGACGAGGGTCCGGAGTTTCATGCTTGAGTCCTGCAGCGAAGTTGACTTGCTCTGTCTGTCTGCGGCTGCTGTGTGACCCGGCGCGTGTCGCGTCTGGCTAAATTTGCGCTGGGCCGCTATGATGTCCCCATAATGAAATGTCACCTGTCAGTCAAGAGTGGCCTTATTAACCGCGTAGTGTCCAGGTGGGCGTGTGGGCGCATACGTGCCAGTGACAGAAAAACAGAGGTGACAAGCGTTGTTTTCATCTTGACTCGATCCACGTTGCTAACATAGTCTTGGATGAACCTCACGTGAATGCTTTTGAAATGTGGGACGAAGCCAGAGCGCACAGGGGAAGGAAACCCAAGCAACCGGGAGAACATGCAAACTCCAAACAAATAGGGCCGAGCTGAGATTTGAACACAGAACCGAACCTCAGAACTCTGACGCGGGCAATCACGCTTTTGTGAATAGCAATGCAAAAATAAACGCTCGAAAAAGTGACTACTACGGTAGTTTGAATGTCTCTTCATTTTCATGTAGATATTAGGGTGGGCGAGGTGGGGGGGTTCTTCCACTCCATACACTTCATATAAATGAACAGATGAGATTGTGCAATCCAATTTGTTGAGAAAGACTATCCCGGTCAACAGCTTAATTGTAGAAATAAGCACAGGGACGATCATAAATGATTAGATGGCATACAACAAGGCACGGCTAATTCGCCGCACGCTGTTCGTCTTCCCAACAGTCCCATTTTTGTGTTTTATTTATTGGCCGCGTTGCACACTTTTACTCTGCCAGGCCTTGCATAAGTGAACGCCTGCGGCGTTCACGTGCATCTCCTTTAACGAAATGCCTCCGAGCTGCCACATCCTGTCTGTGCTCAGGCGCACTGAGGACAACGATCCCCAGTGCCCGCGACTAACTGTAGCCTGTGGGAATTCTGACGACGGCGATACACAAAACGGGGGTCACATTAGTCGGAAAATCTACAGCAAGGGTCAACCAGAACGCCGAGGGGCTTCCCAGGGCGGGCATAGCCATAAACGCAGCCCTCAGTCCTACTACGAGGTCTGTTCTCCTTTTCCGCAGGCCGGAGCCCACAATATGCCGTGAACGCTCATTCGTCATCGTCGTTGACACACGGCCACGGCGCCGCCGTGCCTTCCCCGTTGCCTTTCATGACCCGGGAAACATCTTTGACCGATCGCCGGCGTTGAGATGCGATCGATCGGACAGGGGGCAGTTTGGCATGAGCACCGGCGGTCTGGGTTGAGAAAATTGTACAATCGTACTGGCGCGAGGTCACAACCCCGCGAGCTTGTATACTGTGGAACTGTTCTCCATATTCGAAGATACAAATCTCGGATGAAAAGAATAACACCGCTAATCTTCAAAATACTGCCGGGAATAAAGATAACCCCATTTTGAAATAGTTTCTTCCACTTTGTGCTGGGTGGCTGATTGTTGAAGAGATCCCATGAATGATCCTCAAGAAACTGTTAGGAAAATGCTCACCCGATTTTGTTTCTTTTTTTGGGGGATTCTGAAAGTGGAGATTCGGCTGCTGTAAAGTGCAGAGCCGGATCTATTCTGCGAGATTAGAGGGCTGTTGGTCACTCGCGCTTGCCTCTCGTATAGAGGAAGAGCCCGCGAATACTGGAAAGGTCGTGGCCAGTTGGGGTTTCTCCACGACGCAGAAACAGGCCCCCAAAGGCTACAAGAGCAACCTCCTCAACCCCCTCCCATCGTCAGACATACTCACGTGCAAATGAGTGTTCACGAGGGGTGGGGGGCGGATGAGCCAGTGACAGCGGTGGAGTGATGCCATTTTTGTGGCATTTCACGTCTTTCCCCTTAACGTTTGGGAAAGGAGATTAACATGGGAAGAGACGCCGTGCGCGCGAAGGCGTTTGAGCGGCGGATCACGAAGAGGCCCCAGAGACAAACAAAAGAGCGATCAAAGGCACTTTCTCAATTTCCTCCTTGCGCGCTTCCATGCCAAGCCAGGAGGCCGCGGGACACGCTGGGGGACGCGGTACCGGCTCACCGTCACCACAAATCCACCGACTGCCTCCTGGCCAGGCAGCAGCCGTCACTTAAGACTATTAATTACCGCTCGGAATATCCTCCTCCTTTACCCGGCGTCATCCGTGTCCCCCACAGACAAACAAGCTCGGTGGGAGGATCTTGATCATGATAGCTTCTGAAAAGTCAGATTGTCTCTTATCGGAGATGCCCACTGGCCATGCAGGTTCCTCTCCGGCCGGCTCTCACGCTCACCCTTGCGTCTCTTGTCCGCGATTCAGAAGAGAACCTCGGAAGGAAGCGGTTACGCCGGCCAAAGTGGGGAGCTCCCGAAACCGCGCGTGAGGTTTGGACCCAAACACACACACACTAAACACAAACCACCTCAAGTTTCAATCTGTGTGTGCAGCCACCTCTGACTCCCGTTGCTGCTTTCTCATTCACCAGCAGGGAGCACTGTGGCTCTTTCCAAGAAATGACAAATTGCAAGTCAACTGAGTTCTCGCACAGATTTGTCTTGAAAAGGTGGGAACACCCCCCCCCCACCCCCACCCCCACTCCCACCCCCGACATTATCCAACAGTACAAAGAGTGCAGCAGTACTTGTCATTTGGACCGAAGTGGCAAAAATGATCATTTCAAACTATTCTCACTTGTTCTCAGTCGGGTCACCGTTGCACTGTGTACTCCCCCTGGACTGTTCACAATCGCATTGAGAGTTCAATGACGTGTTTCTGCACCAAACTCACAAAAGCCACGGGGACAATGTCAAGACCCCAAACAGGATTCAAACCCAGAATCTCAGAACCCGCAGGCAGATGTACGAAACACCGCTTTACAAAATGGGAAATGAAAAGCCAGAGTTTTCAGTCACAAGACACAGACGGGGCATCGGTCCAAGAGAATCAAACAAAAACAAGAGATCCATCAAGATCGCGCAAAAGTAGACACGGTTTAGTGGTATCTTTTGGTGCAGCGCAGTCGGACACCGTTCCAAAGCACCGCCACCAAAACTCAAATCAATTGAATTCATCAAGTCAAAATTCTGACTGCATTAGCACAGATGATTTTTTTGTTGTTGTCTTACTTTACAAGATGTCCAAATCAGAGTAAAATCATGTTTCTTTGATGGAAAAAAAAGTCACCGATTTGTACTTTAAAACAAGTAAAATGTCGAGGGATTAAAAAAAAAAAAAAAAAAAAAAAAAAAAGGTAAATTATTTCATGAAACAACGGCCTAACATTGCAAGCATAAATATGTACTTTGTTAAATTGAGGACAATTGAGGATCTTGTCAAGTTCTATTTATCTACATATCCACAGTATAATCTCTACATAATAGTACTCATCGTGTTCAGGGTCACGGGGAGGAGGAGTCTATCACAGCTGACTTCCTGTGAAAATAGGTTGTTGCCAGTATAATACACGGGGTACGGATCCAGAGACCATTCACGCATATTCACACCCTTACAGAGTGGGAATTGAACCTCGGCTGTCAGTCAGGTCAACCAAAGGCATTTGAAAGGTTCACAGACAGGAGCATTTCGGGGCCTAATTTCGATTCCTCCTGATCCTCCGTCTTCATGTCTTTCAGCCGTTAGTTTTGATTCACGACCTCTGGAGAGGAGGAGTGAAAGCTCAGGCCTGCGCTTGTCTGTCTTATGACTACTATCCAGAGTATCTTTTAGCTTCGTGCTTTATGAAGTGGAGAGAGTAAACGGGACGTGTGTGTGTGTGTGTGTGTGTGTGCAAGATAGATAAGGTGAGATTCACACGCTTATTTGTCCCTCTTCCCCCCTTCTGAGAGCAAGGAATCACGGTCCGCATGACAGGTCGCCGGCACCCGGCGGGGGTGATCTATATGAGACCCTCTTTATTGGCAATTTCAACCCAGGGACAGATGAGACTGCGGCGAGCCGGCCAGGCGGCCGCGCCATGATAAAAGCGCCCGCGACTCACCTGTGACTCACATTGAACCTGAGCCAAATAAGGCTTCACAAGTTATATGTGCGGCTATGCCGCGCCGCGCCGTGCCGTGCGTTCATGTCTGTGGAATTGCGCGTTTGTAGTCAAACGAAGAGGAGGTTCAGAGGGGATCAAACCTTTTCCGTTGCTGGTCCCTCTCTTTGGAATGACCTCCCGCTCAACGATTTGAAAACAAAGAATAGGATCTTCGGAAGAACTCGAAAATGAATCGGGAGCCAGCGAGTGGGAGTGATGTGCTCCCTCCTACGAGTAGCAGTCAAAAAGCGAGCAGCGACCAACTGGAGACGCTTGATGAAGGATCGGCTGACTCCAAAGTCGAGTGCGCAGCAGTCAACCGCCCGAGATGTGACAAAGGCACGAATGACTCCTCAACTATTTGCCTTCACACCTTTAACCGGAATACAAACCATCTCGAATGGCTTTCTTGACTGACTTTAGCGCGTTTCAACAAACGGACGAATTTTAAAGCGAAAAGTGTGTGAGCGCGCACGCACAGGTGAAGTTAAGTAGTGAGAGTAGGTGAAAGACAGGCTTGGTTATGACTTGAATGGTCTATTCTACAGGCTGGTATGATTGGCCCGATCATCCCAACCCCCCCTCAGGCTTGTTGGTGGCGCTCTGTTCTGTCTTGACGAATCTCTCTCTTAATAAGGTAATCTGATTTTAACAATGCACAGAGCGAGAGGGAGAAGGAGAGAGGCGAAGGTAGGGTACGGGAGGGCTCTGTTCACAGACAATCTCGACCATCTACCTGGGGGGCAACCAGCCGGTGCTGCCGGCTAAATGCATCCTCCATCAAAACATCACCAGACTGAGAAGTCAAGTCGCTTTCTCTCTCCTCTGCCGCCACCTCCGACCCATAACCCATTTATCTTGAGATAACGTTGTCAGATTGTCAAGCAAACTCTCCGCTGGGAGCTGAGCCCAAAGCTTATTACGGCAGAATACGCGCAGGCAGAGACTGGTCACCACTAAACGAAGAGTCCCTCTGAGCCCCCCCCAGCCGGCCCCCCCTTTGTTTTGATGTTTTGACAGCGTTTGTGGGCTTATCCGCCAAGTAAGCAGCCCGACACAGCTTCAGAAGGTTGCAAACATTTCTGTTCCCAGTGAGCAGCGTCAGCAACGTTGGGTACACATGCTGAGGGGATCCAAAACGACCAACAAAATTTGGTAAGAATAATTACACGGTCGTCAAAGTCCCTTTTGGTGTCACCGATTGTGAACCCAAATAAAGTACATTCACCTCATATTACATCTACAAAAACAAAAGTATATGATATATATATATATA
>NW_017805477.1:481968-482653 GCF_001891065.2 Hippocampus comes | reverse complement strand
CCCCACCCCCACTCCCACCCCCGACATTATCCAACAGTACAAAGAGTGCAGCAGTACTTGTCATTTGGACCGAAGTGGCAAAAATGATCATTTCAAACTATTCTCACTTGTTCTCAGTCGGGTCACCGTTGCACTGTGTACTCCCCCTGGACTGTTCACAATCGCATTGAGAGTTCAATGACGTGTTTCTGCACCAAACTCACAAAAGCCACGGGGACAATGTCAAGACCCCAAACAGGATTCAAACCCAGAATCTCAGAACCCGCAGGCAGATGTACGAAACACCGCTTTACAAAATGGGAAATGAAAAGCCAGAGTTTTCAGTCACAAGACACAGACGGGGCATCGGTCCAAGAGAATCAAACAAAAACAAGAGATCCATCAAGATCGCGCAAAAGTAGACACGGTTTAGTGGTATCTTTTGGTGCAGCGCAGTCGGACACCGTTCCAAAGCACCGCCACCAAAACTCAAATCAATTGAATTCATCAAGTCAAAATTCTGACTGCATTAGCACAGATGATTTTTTTGTTGTTGTCTTACTTTACAAGATGTCCAAATCAGAGTAAAATCATGTTTCTTTGATGGAAAAAAAAGTCACCGATTTGTACTTTAAAACAAGTAAAATGTCGAGGGATTAAAAAAAAAAAAAAAAAAAAAAAAAAAGAAAAATTTTTTTCGAAAAAC
>NW_017805477.1:477534-481734 GCF_001891065.2 Hippocampus comes | reverse complement strand
GTATTGCACATAAGAGGTGCCGCTGCGCAAGCCGTGTGTGTGTGTGTGTGTGTGTGTGTGTGTGTGTGTGTGTGTGTGTGTGTGTGTGTGTGTGCAAGATAGATAAGGTGAGATTCACACGCTTATTTGTCCCTCTTCCCCCCTTCTGAGAGCAAGGAATCACGGTCCGCATGACAGGTCGCCGGCACCCGTCGGGGGTGATCTATATGAGACCCTCTTTATTGGCAATTTCAACCCAGGGACAGATGAGACTGCGGCGAGCCGGCCAGGCGGCCGCGCCATGATAAAAGCGCCCGCGACTCACCTGTGACTCACATTGAACCTGAGCCAAATAAGGCTTCACAAGTTATATGTGCGGCTATGCCGCGCCGCGCCGTGCCGTGCGTTCATGTCTGTGGAATTGCGCGTTTGTAGTCAAACGAAGAGGAGGTTCAGAGGGGATCAAACCTTTTCCGTTGCTGGTCCCTCTCTTTGGAATGACCTCCCGCTCAACGATTTGAAAACAAAGAATAGGATCTTCGGAAGAACTCGAAAATGAATCGGGAGCCAGCGAGTAGGAGTGATGTGCTCCCTCCTACGAGTAGCAGTCAAAAAGCGAGCAGCGACCAACTGGAGACGCTTGATGAAGGATCGGCTGACTCCAAAGTCGAGTGCGCAGCAGTCAACCGCCCGAGATGTGACAAAGGCACGAATGACTCCTCAACTATTTGCCTTCACACCTTTAACCGGAATACAAACCATCTCGAATGGCTTTCTTGACTGACTTTAGCGCGTTTCAACAAACGGACGAATTTTAAAGCGAAAAGTGTGTGAGCGCGCACGCACAGGTGAAGTTAAGTAGTGAGAGTAGGTGAAAGACAGGCTTGGTTATGACTTGAATGGTCTATTCTACAGGCTGGTATGATTGGCCCGATCATCCCAACCCCCCCTCAGGCTTGTTGGTGGCGCTCTGTTCTGTCTTGACGAATCTCTCTCTTAATAAGGTAATCTGATTTTAACAATGCACAGAGCGAGAGGGAGAAGGAGAGAGGCGAAGGTAGGGTACGGGAGGGCTCTGTTCACAGACAATCTCGACCATCTACCTGGGGGGCAACCAGCCGGTGCTGCCGGCTAAATGCATCCTCCATCAAAACATCACCAGACTGAGAAGTCAAGTCGCTTTCTCTCTCCTCTGCCGCCACCTCCGACCCATAACCCATTTATCTTGAGATAACGTTGTCAGATTGTCAAGCAAACTCTCCGCTGGGAGCTGAGCCCAAAGCTTATTACGGCAGAATACGCGCAGGCAGAGACTGGTCACCACTAAACGAAGAGTCCCTCTGAGCCCCCCCCAGCCGGCCCCCCCTTTGTTTTGATGTTTTGACAGCGTTTGTGGGCTTATCCGCCAAGTAAGCAGCCCGACACAGCTTCAGAAGGTTGCAAACATTTCTGTTCCCAGTGAGCAGCGTCAGCAACGTTGGGTACACATGCTGAGGGGATCCAAAACGACCAACAAAATTTGGTAAGAATAATTACACGGTCGTCAAAGTCCCTTTTGGTGTCACCGATTGTGAACCCAAATAAAGTACATTCACCTCATATTACATCAATGTATATATATATATATATATATATATATATATAGTATAATAAAATAGGTGTGCAAAGAGTTTTTATTACCGAGGGGCCTGAAATTGTGGCGACAAACTGTAATTTAGTGAGGACATCAACGTGGTTGAAATAACACTTTGACGATTAACGGACTGGCGGACCGGTGAAATTGACCCTCGCCTCCATAGCCTTCGTTTCGGAGAGATTCAACGCCTCACCGAGGCTGCAGATCGAGAGTTGCAGTTTGTCGGTGTGCGCAGACTGCGCTGCCTCGCAGAGCAGCTTCAAAGAGGTTCCGATGAACATTTCGCATGCACACGTGTAATTTTGCAGATGGGCCGAACCAAGTGACTTGTGGACCGTTGGTCGCTTCAACCACGACGCGTTGAACAACAACCCTAAACACAGTCGACATGAATTTGCATGCTGACTAACTCATATCATTTCCGAGTGAACTCGAGATGTCCGCTCATGTCACGTTCCTTCTTTATCCTCTGCGTGACAGCCCAGTTTAGCGGTGTAATGACCCGGCGCTAACGCTTTCATTTGACTCTATTAGGGTCAATGTCAGCGGCTCTATCCTTCACCATTGACCACAGACAGGTGTACTCTACGCAAAATAAATTCTCGTTTTTGGAATGTGGGAGGAAAGCGGAGTACCCGGAGAAAACCCAGGCAGGCACGGGGAGAACGTGCAAACAGCACACAGGAAGTCCGGAGCCGGAACGAAACCCCGCCCCTCTGCGCGGCGAGGCCGACGCGCTCACCGGTCCGCTTTAAAACATGTTCAAATAATTGACTGATTGAATAACGCCGGCATACCAAACGAACGGTCTATATATCGCGGCACAATATTATTCTTATTTATTGACTTGGTAGTCATGCGAAACTCATTTTCTTGAACTGTACAGTCAGCGTCACTGCAATGACAGTAACATTATTTTACCGTATTCTGTAAAAGAACAACTCTGATCTTCGATGGGTGTGTACAGTATTGCTATGCCACACAAGTGCAACATGAATATAGACACATTTTTAATGTCATGAATGTATTTCTTTGACTTTCATAACCCTGAAAATGACTCTTTTTTTTAATTATTTTTGTCATGGCAGATTTTGGATACAACTTTTGCATTGAATCTCATTTCACAGGTATACCTAATGAAGTGTCCATGAGGGAGTCGTCGGGTCGTCCAAATAATGGCTTGTGGGCTTACAGTGATGTCTTATTAAATAAAGTTAGGAGATAAGGCTCTGGCAACTCTTTTGTCTCTACCAGCCAAACTACCAAAAGTGACAATCCTGGCAATTAAGGGACACACCGGGAAAACTTGCATGTCACCTTGTATATCTGTTACTGTTGACCCAGGATAACAATGCACAACATACACAACATGCAGTCCCAGGTGCCCTCCCCGCCCTGCAGGATTTTGGGGACGGGGCCTTCCGGGTCCGCGCTGGGCCATTGTGTTTGGTCTGAGTGAGGAACTCCGACACATTTAAAGATGGAATTCATGAACATGTCATTCTCATTAAGACCTATTAGTGTTTGACAAACGTATCCTTTGATGATTTGTGATGCAAGGTGGAACAAAAAGGACAAGTGGCAGGTCTACGAGTCATGTTTCCTGCATAGTAAAAAAAAATAATAATAAAATGTTGGGGTGCGGCCATTCTCTTCAGTGCCCCGAAAGATGGGCTAACAACGCCGATGGTAGGTGCCATTCTCCCTTTTCACATATCCGGCCGTCCATTTTCCATCGGTATCTTACTGATGATTGAGGGCATATGTTTCCAATTGGCGGGAGCACTTTGTAATTTTGCGCTATGACGTGCATCTCGTCGTCTACTGATGGTTAAGTTAGGTTTTTGCATATTGTGTAACAACCAAACCAATAGTGAAGGAAAGATAACCTTGCCGACGGCAACGTATGGATTTTGGAGGCAATCATCGGCACAAAGTCGTCGAGGCGACCTGTGGCTGAGACGACCAGACGACGTGTTCAACAGCCGTGTCTAAGTGCACACGAATCATCTGCGGATAAAAGAAATGAAATAGGGGGAGGTATGATGTGAATGCCCTTTTTTTGAAGGGGGGTGTGGGGGGGGTTGAAAGCGGGAGGTAAGTGACTGAGACAGACAGCTCCGTCATTACCAAGCGAGACGGAACCGCCTCACCTTCCCAAGTCAAAGCGGGACCAATGGGCAGTGGGGGTGGGGGGTGGCTAAGGAGGCCGGTCACAGTCGAAGAAGAACGGGTTGCCTGCCTGTCATGTCTGTCTTGTCAGCGCTTGCCAATCTCACTAACTATTCTCTCCCACGGCCCGGGCCCTCCATGCTTTCTACGGCAGGCTTTTCTACCAGCGCTGACAACCCACAGATAATTAAGGCCCATAAATGCAGCACTACCTATGAGTGGAGATGACAGCGTTGGGTCGTACCTACAGCTCCTCTCCTTCCTTCTGTCTCCTCCGCACCGGCCGAGGAGCTGCGCACGAGGAAGATCCCAGGGTTGCTCGTCGAGATGACTAACTTTAATTGGTTGTCTCGTATTCTGAGGAAGAGTGGAGGGTTGGGCGCAGGGTGGTGGGGGAGGAGGAGGGGGGGGGC
>NW_017805477.1:475290-477389 GCF_001891065.2 Hippocampus comes | reverse complement strand
GGAGGGGGGGGGGCTGTTCATGAGAAACGGGGACGGTTGTCACAATCCCCCCCCATGCCCCGCGTAAACTACGACAGAGCTGTATGTGAAAGGGCATTGAATCGATCCATCCATCCATTTTCTGTGGCGCTTGTCTTCATTGGGGTGATGGGGCCCATCCCACATTGGACTGATTGCCAGTCAAAGGCATGCGATCGGGACGTAGCAGTCATTTCGGCAGTCGTGCACAGATGACATAAGATGAATTTTGAATGAGACCACATTGGACTGATTGCCAGTCAAAGGCATGCGATGGGGACGTAGCAGTCATTTCGGCAGTCGTGCACAGACTGGGGTCTTCTCATCAACATAAGATGAATTTTTAATTAGAAAAAAATCTTTGATCAAATATCCAGATTTGTTGTTGGTTGTGAATCAAGTGGCAAAGCTATACTGCAGGGGTGTGTCTGGTTTGATTGGATTGAACTGCAGCATTTGATATCGTGGATCACAGTATTTTGTTGGCTCATTTGCAGCACCTCGTGGGCATTGGTGATAGCGCCTTTGAGTGGTTTAGGTCCGATTTAGCCGACAGAACCCGTGTTAGCCTTGGTTGCCCTGAGTCACGAACTGCACCACTGTTGTGTGGTCTTCCACAAGGCTCAATTCTGGGGCCTCTGCTATTCTTACTGTATGTGCTCCCTTTGGGTTCCATCTGAAGGAAATGCGGTGTTTCCTTCCAGTGCTATGAGGGATGACTGTCAGATCGATGTCCCGCCGATCAAAAAGACGCTTTCTCATTGAGGCCACTTTCACCCTGCCTAGAGGAAATCAAGACCTGAACGGCACTGAATTTCTTGAATTTCCAGGAAAAGAGTACAGAGAGAGCACTTAGTATGCGGCGGTGGTTGTTTTAAAGGGCTCTAGAAATGCCCTTGAGTTGAGAATGTTAGCTGAAAAGTGACAAGGGCACAAGCTCTTGCGTGTCGACGGCGATGGCGTTCTCATCATGGAGGAGAATCTCCTTGCGATGGGGTTCAGGCCACTTCCGCTCTGCTGTACCCCACTGAGGAGAGGGGGTGAAATGGGCCATCGTGTGTTGGGGGGAAGGAGGGGCGGTCGCAAGGGTGTTTGGTCAGTCGTGAACCATCAAGTGATTAGAGCAATTACTCATCAAGGAGCTGTCACAGCCAATCGCACTGTTCCTGAGACAGGCGAGGGAGTGACCCAGACCTGCCTGTGTGTGAATTACAAGCGCCAGAAACGGCGTTGGTCGAAAGCTGGGTGCTTGGGTGAGTGGCTACTCCGAGGCGGAGAAAGGACATGTCCGGATTTAGGTGCGATTGTATGTTTTGATGCGGGCAAGTGTTTATAAAACAGTACACATTAGCAGCAAACTATTATCGTGCAAGTATTGATCGGTTCCTTTCCTCCGCTTTGTTGCAACTGAAGCCAAATTCTAGCTAGTGATGTCATATTATGCAATTATAATGTATGAGATCTTTGAGTATCATTTCAATATCTCGCGGCCGGACCGAGTGTCCTCCTTTTTGGGGAAATCAAAAAATGGTCACCCGAGCTTTGCCTTTGTCGTGCCTTTGTGCTGCTTTCGCAGCAAACGCAAGACAAAACAGCCAAGATGGCGACCAAGTAGTCGCGCGGGCATAAAGTACCGCGCATACTCGTATTCACACTTCCAAAGTCGGAAGGCCGCGCTTCGGGTATTTCTGGGCAAGCTTCCATTTAATATTTTTGCTATTTGAAGGTTTCACTGAGCGCTGTTTCTTTTGAGCAAGAAAGACGACGACAACAATAGAACATGTCATGTATTTTTTTTCCCTCCCGCTCGTAAATGTAGTATTAATGCTATTCATGTGCTAATTAGGCATGCGCATTTGCAGATCTGTGTCTTGTTTGTTAAATGGGCTAATCTGCCTTTGCCTTTGAAAGGAACGAGCACTAAGAATAGCAAACAGTGACAGTCTGCCAGAAACTGTGACTGGATGGGGCTCGGAAGATGTGCTCCAGGCACTTTGCAGCCCCATCTCCAAACCTTACATCATCTATTATTCTCCAGCTCATATTGATATGTGCCCCGCTTCCCCGCTACACACGACCAA
>NW_017805477.1:468189-474287 GCF_001891065.2 Hippocampus comes | reverse complement strand
TGTCCCCCCCCCCCCTCTTTATCCATGTACAAATTCAAAACGACAGATGCAGGAGCAACGGTGAACAAAAGTGCTCCGTTTTCATTTTACCCCGACATATTCTGCGAGCATCGCACCCCCCCCCCCCAATTGTCTCTCCTTGGTCCGATTGTTTCTGATGTTGAACTCGGATAGATTGTTTGTGATGTGGCCACGCTGTCTGACTGTCACCAACTCAGAATGTCTCCCTCCTGGATATCACTTCTGGCTGTCGGGACTCCATCTTGGGGCACAACTGAGCCTCTTTCATTTACTGTGTCACAATGCCGTAACAGAAATTTGCCTGCGAGTCGTCACACGATTGGAAAAGCGAATAACATATGTTGTGTCTCCAACTGACCCTTTCCCCCCACATTTTGCTCCACTGGTGCAGATGACCGGCGAGTTTGCCAGCGCCAAAGGCTGCGGACAAAGACGGAAGGAAACATGTCATATACGGGAGATGATCAGTCATATCCGGCGTGAGCCACGACATAATGTGACTCCTCCCCATCAAAAGACAGAAGAGGAGCCAGAATGCATTACATTCAGAGCATCACAGTAATGTATTGCCCTTGTGTTTTATTGATATCGGGGAAAAACAGTCTTGGCTGTGCCTTGAGGAACCTTCAGAGAGAAGATTAGCGTTTCTTTGGCATATGTTCTAACTCTTTGAGGCTTTACAGGAGATTGGGTGCGTTTTTTTCTTTTCCACGAGATGGCCATGCTAATGCTTCACTTAACAGCAAGCCAGCAGGGCATGCTGGCAACTGTACCTTTTTAGGTTGGAGCGTTTCAAATACTCCCTCTGCGGTTGTTGGTGGTGTACTGTTTAGTGGGACAAAATACATTTGCGATTTTTTGGTTGATTTTTCTTTTACACGAGAGCATGAATGAAATGAAAAAAAAAAGTGCAAGTTCATATAGGCCTGCCTATCGCCCAACAATACGACTTCATCGAGATTCTAAAACGGGGGTGTCCATACGTTTTGCCTTTGAGGGCCGCAAACAGAGAACTGAAAGGATTAAAGAGCCACTTTCAAATTTGGCAACTTTTTGAAACAGGCCAAAGTCAGTCAGGAAAGCAAATCTATCCTGTTTTTTATTGTCTATTTCATTTCATCCGCTTTCTGTTTAAGATGTTCGGTGTTAAGGCAAAAGTTGAGGATTATTTCCAAATTTTTGGGCCGTCCAGCATCCCTCTCTGTCACAGAGTAGTTCCGGCTCTGCACTCAACAGCAGCCGAATCCCTTTTCTCCACATTCAGAACCTCCCGAGCCCCGAGGCCACCAGGTCGGACCCCTCAATGACTGGGCTGCGTCTCCTCGTGGTGAGAGGACTTATTTAGCTATAAGATCAGACATTTAGAAACAGCTCTTCAAACAGTAATGCGAACTGTGAACTCGCAAAGCCGGACAGAAATGGCTGGGCTAGAGCGTGACGACAGCTCTTCAAACAGTAATGCGAACTGTGAACTCGGAGCCGGACAGAAATGGCCGGGCTAGAGCGTGACATGGACACGGACGAGGAGAGTTGTGGCTGCCAGGTGACTTCAGACGGATCATCTGTCTTTTGATTGCGGCATAAGACGGGTGGCTATCAAAGCAAGAAAAAGAGCGAGCAAGTGCGGCAGCGTGAGCGACTTAGTTGGCGAGAGCGCTGGGTTCAGATGAGGCGAGAAAGAGAGAAAGGGAGAGATGATGAAAAGAGTGAGGAGCCACTCGCTCCTGTGGGACTCCTTTGCTTCTCCAGCCGCCAAATTAGCCCAATTAGTCGGAGTGGGCTCGGAGTGTTCGAAAAGAAGCACGCCGGACAGCAGAGCCGGCGGTCGTTCTCACTCATTTAAGTCACCGCCTTGACTCTCTCGAAGCCACGAGCGCGCTCGCATTTCTCGCCGTTCATGCGACTTTGCGTTTGTGTGTTTGGAGAAAACGCTTGAAAGGGCTCCCCTTCAAACCAATCCCCACCTCGGCAACGTGGTGTCCGCGTGCCCTTCTCGCTTCAGAGAGCGCTGTGAGGATTCCTCCGGTAAAAATCACTTCAAAAGCTGGCCGTCCAAATCTTTTTATCTTTTGGGATGTGAGGAGTCAAACTTGGGCTGGGCTGCCAAATGAGAACGCCATAAAGGCCCACAGCACATTTTGTACGAACACAATCAATAATATTGGCAATAATTGTTTCACCGTGCACGCCGCAACACGGCGGGCACCGCCCAAAAGAGAAATAAATCCAAATGATCATGGAAACTTGACATCGGCTCCATTCGAATCATTTATCCCACCATCATCCTATTCAATTCAAATACACCATCTGAGAAACTGAACACCTGAATGAAAAAGAGCTCGGGGAACCTGATGGCACAGTCATCATTGCTAATCGACGGAATTGCAGGAAGAGCTGGTGTGTCATCATCACAAACCCCACCGGATAAGAGGAGGGTGCCAAGGGGAGAGAGCTCCATGGCTAATTGGATGGCCTTGTTGCGCGAGCAAACACACCTTCAGCCACGGGAATGGCAAAAAAAAACAAAACAAAAAAAACCCCTCCATGGCTTGAATTTGATCTCATCTGTCTTGTATTTCACCCTGGGCTCTGACACACTTGCAAGTGTGTTTACCTGAGCCGACACGTTGTTAAGGCTAAGAGGCCTGCTACTGTACAACAAATATGCACGCAAGTGCCACTTCGACATTCCTACCCAGGGAGGCAGACTTTGCCGAAGGAAACGAGGCCCGCTTCGTTTGATGCAGAGTACACGGCTCGGTGTCCGGAGCTGGGATGGGAACTCAACTCAACTCAAGTGGATTTCTAGAGCACTTAAAAGCAACCGCCGCTGTAGACACACGGCTGAACGTGGAGCAAAAATAATTCCTACAACAATAGGTTGGATACAAAGCACAAAACAGTCCTCCTAAAAATCAAGTCTCGCTGAGTCAAAAGCCAAAGAATGAAAATGAAGAGTTTGAAAAATGGGCAGCACGGTGGGTGTTTTGGATGTATACACCATCTAATATAGTTGATGGGGGAGAATGGGAAGCCGTGCAATAAAACACTTCTTTTCATGTCCACACACACACACACACACACACACACACACACACACGCACACACGCAGACGATGCACACAGCATGACCCTGAAACCCCTTTTCACATCACACTCGACGAGTATGGCCTACTTCTTTAAGCGAGGCCTTTTTGTTTTCCGAATTCATTTGAAATCAGTCTTTCACTCACATTTCTTTCCTTCTACCCATCCATCTCGAGCGCTTATGTGGGGGCGGGCCACGGGGCGACAGCTTTAGCAGGGAAGCCCAGACTTCCCTCTCCCCAGCCACTTCGACCAGCTCTTCCCGGGGGACCCCGAGTCGTTCCCAGGCCAGCCGAGAGACATCGTTGTCTCTCCGGCGTGTCGACAGGCCGGGGAGGCGTCCGGGAGGCATCCTAATCAGGTGCCCGAACTTCGTCTTTTAGCTCAGCTCCTTCTTCACCACGACAGACCGATATAAGGTCCGCAGCACAGTCGATGTTTTCCCACTCTTTTGACAATAATAACTGACTGTTATTTAAAAAAAAAAAAAACAACAACCACCACCACCATTGGAGTCCTTACATTGCCCTTGTCACTCTGCTCACCACTCACTTTGATTTGCGAGAAGAGTCTCCCAAGTCGAGCTCCTCTCAACCTCGGCGATGGCAATGTCAGGCTAATCCAGGAGCCGCCTGGCGCTTGCAGCTCCCCGCTGGCTAATTAGGCCCTCCGCATGGGTCTGATAAGAAGCAGCTCACCGGGGATAAAAGATTGACCCAGGCCTACCGAGTCGACAATTGAGAAAGCGATGGAAGACGCCTCAACGGAAACATGGCCGCTTGCCCACTGGTGGGAAGGGGCCGCGCGAGGCTTCAGGGGCCGCAAGCGCTTGGCAAATTGGATTACGGTGTCACAAAAACAAGAAAAAAATGGGAGGGAAAATCAGCAAGAGTGAAGCGTTTTTTTTTTTTTTTTTTAAGATGGCTACCGTCACATGACATCCACTTGGGATGTCACAGAAACAATTTCAATGACATGGAAGTCATTTACTTATTGACCCTTTGTCTATCCAGCGCATTTCCAACTTTTGCCCAAGGCATTTATGTTTTCATTTAAATGGGAGCGTCTTTCATCTCCAAATGGGGAGGTCCATAGCCCGAAAGAGTGAAGTGCGACATGCAGGAAAAACACCCATCCCTGTCACATGCATTCAAATCGAGTACGAAAGGAGAGGCGACAAGCGTCACACAAGAAGGTGCAGGCACTGAGCAGCCAGGCAATTTGCATCACCGCACCTTGCGCCGGGGTCAACTCCAGAGTGGAAGAGTTGATGCACTCTCAAGAATGCTAAATATATCGAGTCGGAGCCTCCCCACCGCACGCATTTGCTCAGGCCAGAGACGTGTCATTACACGTCGCTCGATCCAGCCTCTGCGGCCAATGGTTCGGACCCCTGCAGCCTTTTGCCGCCACCCAGCTCGGTTATATCAGGGGTGCCCAAGTCCGGTTTTCGAGAGCCCCTATCCATACCCTGGTCCGAATGATCACGATCGCTCTCGGGCTTCTGCAAAACTTGCTGATGGTGGGCATTCTACAGATTACGCGTTGCCTGGAAAGAATGAAAGAGCAGATTGAATTCGATTTAGATTTCACTCATTTCTAATTCATTTTTATGTTTTCTGCCCCCCCCCTGCATAAATCCAAGCTTGTTGTTCGTTTCTGACAATGGCCGCCACATTTCACATTAGGAACACATACAAGCGCTTAGAAAGACATTAAATAAAATACACGATAGGGATGCCGCTGTTTGAAATTGTGGGGGGGGGGGATAAAAAAAATGATATCTTTCTTCACAAATTTACAATTCAGATGCGTTTCCTAAGGGATGCCCATTTAAGATGCATTGGCATAATATATTTGTTGTCATTGGGTACAGCCCGTACTGCTCAACGACAGAGTGAGGGCTCCTGTTTATCATCATTGACTTGACAAAGAGTCGTCAATGGGGGGGGGCTCGTTGGTGGACTCGCTCGCCAAACAGACTCTGTGCGCTAGCGTCACCGCTGCGTTGCGCCTCCATCTGCATGTCATCCATCACTGCGCTTTTGCGCGGTAAACTGCAGGCGAGTAGAGAGCCATTAGGAGGGGCGCTCGTGCTCGGCTGCTGCACGGACACGATTGTGCACGCGTGCGGTCGCTTGACTCCATGGCAATTGTTGTCAGGTAAACACGTCATGCAACACACGTAACATGCCTACCGGAGATGTTTACATAAAGAGAGGAAGTCGGGTTCGTCGTTTTGGCACACTGAGTGGATCCATCCGGCCTGCTGCGAAGCATGATGACAGTCATTTTCCAAGGTTTTGGGGAGACGTCGACAGTGAACATTAAAGGCTTGTCGAAGGGGGGGGCACGGAAAATCAATCATCATGTTTGGTGGAATAAAAGGATGAAAAATGACATCCGTCTGACCCTTTTGGAGTAGCGCTTATGCTTTTCCACATGATGGAGAAGCTGAACCTTCTCCCAGTGGCCTGGAACAGCTCAATCATGCTGGAGTGAGTTGCAATTGAGAGAGAGAAAGAGAAAGAGAGAGAGAGCCTACCCTGTCTCTTTTGTGTTTCCCGTTTGATTTTGTCATTTACTCTCACTCAGTCTCCTCAAATTCCATTTGCTGCCGATCTGACCGTCTTCTCTGTCCAGATTTTTTTCCCCATCAAATTCCCCCATTACCTTGTCGTTTGTGTTCCCCTTTATTCTCGGCTAATTCGTCTGAGGAGCCCCGTTTTGTGTTTTGTTGATATTTACGCGCCTTGCAAGAGCTGTGCGCGACGACGACATTTATCATCGTGCGATATTGTCATGGCGTGCGATGGTAGCGGACCCAAAAAAAGCGAGGCGGCACAAGAAGCAGGGCGCGCTCAACCAAACGGCATTGACAGAAACCCTTGCCGGGGCACTCTCAACAAAGTCCTGAAACGCCCCCCCGAAAATGATCAACAAATTCACAAAGATTGATCTGATTTCATCAGTTGGGAAGGGAGGCATGGG
>NW_017805477.1:461484-468128 GCF_001891065.2 Hippocampus comes | reverse complement strand
GGGGGGGGGGGAGCACTTTTGGTTATTTTGATGCATGGTGATGGAGGTTAACAAGCTCAATCCATACAAAGTCTGCAGTCGAACATTTGGCCGGAAGCGAACGCGGTGAAAGTCAACTCTTTTTACAATTTTGGCTTCTCACTGGAGCACGCTGGAAAGACTTTGCGGCTCGCTATAATGGGGAGATTCATCTGACATGGCAGTGCACGTTCAAAAGGAAGCCCCACCCCCTATGCTACTTTTCACGCCGCATCTGCTCGTAATTAAAGAAGACGTTTAACACTATTGTATCACTGCAATTACATATTTCATTCCCTTCATGGAGTGGATATCATCGAGGCAGCCCACGAGAATGAAAGCGGAATGCTTCCCTCAACTCTGCAATCGTTGCGGGAGCCGCTGATTGTATCATGAATTAAATGTACTTCCGAACCGTAGGCTTTGAAAACCACATCAATATTACGGAGAAAGAAAATTTGACCATTCTGTGTCACGGTTAACATCGGTCTCATAAAAAGGTCCCCCTCCCTGTTTCTATAAACGCTAAACTGAAGCAACGTGGCATGAGCAAAGAGACTTTTTTTTTTTGCAGAGATTGGAGCACAAAGCTGGTGGCAAGTCAAGTATTATGATGAGGATGATTTGAAATTGCCTTGGTATGACTATGACGCGACTAGCTTGATATCATCCTCGATGACTTTAGCAGTCAATTGTACAAAACGTCCAGCCGTCCATTTTCTCAAGTCTTAGTCGGGTCGCGGGCGAACGGCAGGGTGCGCCATCGCCCGACTCGTTTCTCCCACGGGCGTGGAGGTCGTCATCCGGTCCGTCACAAAGCAATTCGTGACGGACTTCCACTTCCGCACGACCTAACCCGAATTTGTCCCCAAAGTTCGCGCCGCGGCACATTGTTCATCTACGCTAACAAAGGAAGTCATCCTGAGAAGAAATGTTTGCATGAACAACACAGGGTGAGCGTTCAAGACCTCAATTCAAGAGTGAGTAAATGAAGTGGGGGGGGGGGCACAGCATTGGTAACTTCAAAACATCATTTGTCGGTACCGTCGTAAAGCGAGGAACTCATTTTCCTACCTCTCGGCAACCTGTCCGATTTTTGTTTCCCGCGTTCGTGCTCACCCACCCTCTCTTTTTTCTCTCTCTCTCTCTCTTTACACGTCCGGCCCGCCGCACCGCTTCTCTCACAGTGGGTAATGTGAAGGGACTTAGTCTCCCGGGTGTCGAGGCCCCCCCTCTCAAGCCTCGCAGGCAAATGTGTGGCGGGCGCTCGGATGGGAGCGGCGCGCGCCGAGTCGGCGGCGCTCCGCGGGGGCAAAGAACACAACGAAGTGAAAGGATGATGACGGGTTCGGTCTTGGACTCGCAGGACGAAATCGCCCGCCGCACGCCGAGCGCAGCCGAGCAGCAAGCGGGCCGCCCGGCCGGCCGAGGCAGAGTGTTCTTGACAGCGCTTTGTTTGGGATCCGCAAGGACTTGACATATGCCTCCAATCATTTGCCCTCGCCGCGACGCGGATCCACGCTCCTCCGTGATCGGAGACAGGGCCCCGCTGTCGACTGTGTGCCACTGAGTGTGTGCCACATGGATCACAAATGTGTGTGTGTGTGTGTGTGTGTGTGTGTGTGAGAGAGAGAGAGAGAGAGAGCGAGCACTGGGGTGCTTACAGTCTAAGTGTTTGTTTTTAGCTCGACGGGAAAAGTCAACAGAAACATCCGACAGCGCTACTGCTGAATTCACTGCTTGTCAGTCTTTATTCCGAGGCCTTTCAAGACGCAGACGCCACCAAGTAGAAATAAAAACGGGAAACTCAAGTTGGTCTGGCCAAAACATATCATCTCCCAGCTTTTTCTGTCTAGAAGAGATCATCCGGCCGGGAGGGCCCATTTTTCACTCCAAAATCCCGATGTCTTTTTGAGTCAATCAATCAAACTTTATTTGAAGAGCAATTTCGGTCCAAGTTTGAAATTTGGCCAAGCAAAGCTCCGGCGCACAGCCGCCGAACTGAAATGGACTTTCAGTGCCGAGTTGATGTGGACAAGAGTCGCCATGTGCAAATGAATTTTGGTTGACAGACATTTAGCAACAACACATTTTTTTTTTCCAGACCGCAGTCGGCGATTAGCTCCGTGCAGCTTGCAGGCTAACACCAGTGGTTTTGTTGAGCGCAATGCGGAGACTATCGTCACAGCTATACCTTCGGCAATTATGCAAATCAACCGGACGTTGAATTGTTCCGCGCCACTTCTTGCAGAATTTCACGTGGTCTCCTCTAAAAAGCGCCCAGGTCGAGTTAGGCTGCCGCTGTCGTCGACGGCGTACCTGGGTGCTGCGCCGCATCATAAATGGCGGGATTGCCTGGGAGCACAGGACTAATTAACAGCGTGCCCTCACTCCTCTACCTAATTGTCCACGTACAGCTGATCAGTCCCTTTTTTTTTTTTTTAAACAAGGCACTTATTGAGATCATTGATTTGAGAAATGAGCCAGTGGACGGTACGAACGCGAGATTTGACCGGGTAGTCAGTTAAGAGCATTCGGAGGATGCTCCGCGGGCAGCGCTCATTGGAACTCATTGACTGTGAAGCCCGTCCCGAGCAACATTTGAGAAGAGCGCTTTTTCGGTCTGCTCCTTATCGATGTGATGGATAAAAGAGGCAGAAGGCCAATCCAGGGTGGAAAAGACGAGTGACATGAAAGGCCCGCGTTGATCTTTTTTTTTTTCCTTTAACAATTGGGTTGAACAACGCGTTTTACAAGATGAATTCTATGAAAAGGGAAAAATCTGCCTTTACAACGACACGAGTCAGTTTTGATTTGGGCCGTCATACTGAGGCAGACCGGTATGTTCCATGTCTTGCAAAGCTACTATTTCTTGTTTTGCATCTGTCAATCTGGCTCGATGATACAGGAGGTATAAACCTTTGGACACCTGCACTCTACACTGATCTGACCGAGTGGATATTTTGCATTTCGTGCAATATCGCTGATCGACAGTCATGTCACAGTTTGCGTGATCTATCAAGGACATCATTGACGGTAGCGGCGAACTGGGACATTTCGGCTAACGCGGCCTCGTTCACTCTGGGATTCTTCCTGGGCCGCTTCGATCCGAACGCGACGAAACCTCCATTGACTTCCACAAGTGCCACATGTATTTGCTGGGAGCATTTGATGAGCCACTCGCGAGGGAAAAACAACATTGCACAAGAAGCCCTTGCTGCCCCCCCCGCCGCCCCCACAAAATGCCGTTTACTTCATGAATTCAGAGGTGAGCGTCACATGCGGTGTGAACGGCCTTCCTGTTGGATACCAATTCAGAAGAGATCAATCTTCTCCCTGCCCGTGTCATCAGCTTTAAGGCTGTCTAATGACTCGGAACGAAGGCGCCGCTCATTTCTTAATGTGGGCCTACTGGGAACCATCCTCTCACCCCAGGTTGTCCACTCATCAGTTCCAAAGGACAAGCTTTCCTCCCTCCATTCAAAGCGTCATGACACGATTGCCGCCTTTGTCTATTGGATCAGAAATAAGAGTCCATTTCTGCCCCCAAAAGGTACAATCCACAGTCAAGAACCCAAAGCGAATCCTTTGATCAATTTCATTCTTGACTCCACGTTAGGTATCCTAGGGGATCCCTTCCGGGAACGCCCCCGGAGACATCGGCGTCCCTCCGGCGTGTCCCGGCTCGTCTCCGGGGCCTCCCGGCGACGGGATGTGCCCTGAACACCTCACCGGGGAGGCGTCCCGATCAGATGCCCGATGATTGGTGCCTCCACCGTAAGACAATGCGGTCGAAGATGACTCAAGCAGAAAGCGGAGGGGAAGAGTCCGCCTCGCGGCTCTCTTCGTTTTGATCTTCTGGCGCTTCTTCCCCTTCTCGTTCGCACCCGGCATGCGCTTGGCCATCGGCCACACTCACTTGTGCTCCTTCGTTATGATCCCTCCACTTCGTGATAGAAAGAAATGATTTGTTCCATTCGCATTCGCCCTCCATCGGCCACACTCACTTGTGCTCCTTCGCTATGATCCCTCCACTTCATGAAAGAAAGAAATGATTTGTTCCATTCCCATTCGCCCTCTGTTGTGCGAGATGGAGTATTTTCATTCCATGTGCCGATTTGGTTTCATTCTCGTCGGAATACAAGGCGGTAAACACGACTACAGTCATTTGCATCGGACATTTGCAAAGGGCTGCTTTGACTGGTTGTTGATCTGACATGTTACAGCCCAAACTAGTAACAGAATCGCAATTTGTTGGCACTGTCAATTTGAAGCAATGTCTCGGTTTTCAGTAAAAAAAAAAAGATATCGGAATTGAACAAATGGGGGGGCGGAGGTATGTGAAGCGCACGGTCACCAATTAGATTCCAAGAGTAAGCCGATGCAAAGCCGAATGGTAGAAAGGCCCCCCCAATCCCAGTGATTGTCAACAACTCGCAAGGAAATAGACCAGTAATGGGGGCGGGGGGGGTGGGGGCTTCGCACGTGTTGCAAATCCATAAACCTAGCTAATCTGCTTGGCGGGAGAAATGGAAAGCAGTTGAGACCTCACTTTCTCAGCGTTGCGCCATTATGTAAATTGAAGCCAATCTAAGCCCCGCCATGAAGAAGCTTTGTAATAGAGCCTTGATTAGCGAGGCGGTTTGGAATCAGCCATAAAAAGAGTCATATAAATGGCTACATTGAGCCCGGCATCATTTTGCCCACTGAACTTAATTTGACTTTGAAGCCACACTGGGTTTTATGAACATTACGGTAACCATCAATGTTAAGTGAATTTTTATTTCTCATTTCTTCTTCTTTTTTCCCCCCCCGTGTTTGATGGCGTTATTAGATTGAATGCCATTTCAGCAACGTGTGTTATTTGAACATGCGTTTATGACCGTACTCTCGGTGGACACAAAATTCGTGACACCTGGCCAATGGAATGTGAGCTAATTAATGCAAGGCCCGCATTTGTAAAGTCTACCTTTTGAGAAAGAAAAATGTACCCTTGTGATACACGTTTCTTGTTGTCGAGGTACTTTGTCGAATTCTACGCATTACTGTCGCTTTTCGGTGGTCATCTCGAGCGACTACACCATCAGGTACGAGATCAGTAAACACAAACTTACCGATTGTTTCCTCATCGTTTCGGATTAGGTAGGTCAGGGGTGCCCAATACGACCGGTAGCCCGCGGACCGGTCCAGGGTCGATCGTGATGAGGGCCGCAGTGGGTAGCACCCAAAGGAGGTCTCTTCAACTGATGGTTCACAACTTTTATTGAACAGCCAGCCACACGCCGTGAGACCTACAATAGAGAATAAACATGAAATACACATAATAACTCCAACGGTATGTTTTGCACATCCTTTAACTAACCCAAAACATAGACCGGAAATTGATTACAGCGCCTTAAACTTCAACGATTACAAACCTGAACCTTAGGCTACAGCATCGCTACATATTGATCAAGATGCATTTGCACTCTCCAGTGAATGAAAAACGAAACAAAGCAGCGAATCGTAAACACTGTGAAATTACGCGAAATCTCGTTCCCTTCTCAACCAAGTGCGAATGAATCGTTCCGTTTCACTTACCACGGTTTTGTTTTGTCTGGTTTGACGGCGAGATCGTGTCAGTTATTGACGTCAAAGCTTCATGAATTACGACATCTTCCTTTCCTATCTCATTCAAAATAAAAGCATTGGGCATGTTATCAAAATCGCAAGTCTGCAAGACCAAAAGTTACAGCAAGGTCACTTACATAGAGGGAAATGGGGGGGAAAAAAACATTTGTGTGTCTGTGTTCCTGTTATTCGTATATATTTTTGTGTTAGTGTACACTGCACCCGAAGCCTCTTTCTCAATTTCACGAAAAGTATTTCAAAGATAGAATAAAATAAAAAAGCAGGTCACCTGGAACTTAGGAAGGCGCACGATCCGCATCACCGGAACTTGTTAGCGGTCAGCAGTCTGCAACTGCAGCTTGCGATCAGAGCTGGTGTCGGCGTACCTAATAATGTGTCCCGTGAGCGTGAAAACAAAGTTTTCATACAACCCAATTTAAGAAACCCTTGCAATTACTTGACTGTTGGTCCCTCATTAGGCGTCCTGTTTTTCAACACCACCTCCGGGTGGAAAATCCACTAATGAGGACACCGCGTTGAGCGGGCCCGCCCATCCTCTTCTCCGTCCTTAATTAAGCAGCGTGACTCTCCTCCTCGAGCCAACAGCATCCAGAGATGGGGTCGAAGAAAAACAAAAAACAAAAAAAAAAAACCATTCACACCCGGGCGAAGTAAAGACAATGCACATATTCATCATGTTTGGAAAGAAGTGTCTATTTGTTCATTTATACCGTGTGCTTCACGATTATGTTTTTGTTTGAGGTTGGATGAAAGCGGCTGGAGGCTCCTGTGCTTGGTGTACATTGTCTCATTCGAGATAAAGGCTGAAGAAGTGGCATAGCATACTGACTGGAGCGCTTGACATTTACCGGAACCAACAGAGATGCTTGTATTGGCCTTCCTTTTTTTATTTTTAAAAGAAAATGTTCACAGGTGCCCATAATGTGCAAAACATAGTGTTGTCAAGAATTTAAGATGAAGATCAACGATTTTTTTTTGGGGGGGGGGGGGCTTAT
>NW_017805477.1:438130-459365 GCF_001891065.2 Hippocampus comes | reverse complement strand
TCTGTTGTGCGAGATGGAGTATTTTCATTCCATGTGCCGATTTGGTTTCATTCTCGTCGGAATACAAGGCGGTAAACACGACTACAGTCATTTGCATCGGACATTTGCAAAGGGCTGCTTTGACTGGTTGTTGATCTGACATGTTACAGCCCAAACTAGTAACAGAATCGCAATTTGTTGGCACTTCTGTTGTGCGAGATGGAGTATTTTCATTCCATGTGCCGATTTGGTTTCATTCTCGTCGGAATACAAGGCGGTAAACACGACTACAGTCATTTGCATCGGACATTTGCAAAGGGCTGCTTTGACTGGTTGTTGATCTGACATGTTACAGCCCAAACTAGTAACAGAATCGCAATTTGTTGGCACTGTCAATTTGAAGCAATGTCTCGGTTTTCAGTAAAAAAAAAAAGATATCGGAATTGAACAAATGGGGGGGCGGAGGTATGTGAAGCGCACGGTCACCAATTAGATTCCAAGAGTAAGCCGATGCAAAGCCGAATGGTAGAAAGGCCCCCCCAATCCCAGTGATTGTCAACAACTCGCAAGGAAATAGACCAGTAATGGGGGCGGGGGGGGTGGGGGCTTCGCACGTGTTGCAAATCCATAAACCTAGCTAATCTGCTTGGCGGGAGAAATGGAAAGCAGTTGAGACCTCACTTTCTCAGCGTTGCGCCATTATGTAAATTGAAGCCAATCTAAGCCCCGCCATGAAGAAGCTTTGTAATAGAGCCTTGATTAGTGAGGCGGTTTGGAATCAGCCATAAAAAGAGTCATATAAATGGCTACATTGAGCCCGGCATCATTTTGCCCACTGAACTTAATTTGACTTTGAAGGCACACTGGGTTTTATGAACATTACGGTAACCATCAATGTTAAGTGAATTTTTATTTCTCATTTCTTCTTCTTTTTTCCCCCCCCGTGTTTGATGGCGTTATTAGATTGAATGCCATTTCAGCAACGTGTGTTATTTGAACATGCGTTTATGACCGTACTCTCGGTGGACACAAAATTCGTGACACCTGGCCAATGGAATGTGAGCTAATTAATGCAAGGCCCGCATTTGTAAAGTCTACCTTTTGAGAAAGAAAAATGTACCCTTGTGATACACGTTTCTTGTTGTCGAGGTACTTTGTCGAATTCTACGCATTACTGTCGCTTTTCGGTGGTCATCTCGAGCGACTACACCATCAGGTACGAGATCAGTAAACACAAACTTACCGATTGTTTCCTCATCGTTTCGGATTAGGTAGGTCAGGGGTGCCCAATACGACCGGTAGCCCGCGGACCGGTCCAGGGTCGATCGTGATGAGGGCCGCAGTGGGTAGCACCCAAAGGAGGTCTCTTCAACTGATGGTTCACAACTTTTATTGAACAGCCAGCCACACGCCGTGAGACCTACAATAGAGAATAAACATGAAATACACATAATAACTCCAACGGTATGTTTTGCACATCCTTTAACTAACCCAAAACATAGACCGGAAATTGATTACAGCGCCTTAAACTTCAACGATTACAAACCTGAACCTTAGGCTACAGCATCGCTACATATTGATCAAGATGCATTTGCACTCTCCAGTGAATGAAAAACGAAACAAAGCAGCGAATCGTAAACACTGTGAAATTACGCGAAATCTCGTTCCCTTCTCAACCAAGTGCGAATGAATCGTTCCGTTTCACTTACCACGGTTTTGTTTTGTCTGGTTTGACGGCGAGATCGTGTCAGTTATTGACGTCAAAGCTTCATGAATTACGACATCTTCCTTTCCTATCTCCTTCAAAATAAAAGCATAGGGCATGTTATCGAAATCGCAAATCTGCAAGACCAAAAGTTACAGCAAGGTCACTTACATAGAGGGAAATGGGGGAAAAAAAAACATTTGTGTGTCTGTGTTCCTGTTATTCGTATATATTTTTGTGTTAGTGTACACTGCACCCGAAGCCTCTTATCAATTTCACGAAAAGTATTTCAAAGATAGAATAAAATAAAAAAGCAGGTCACCTTGAACTTAGGAAGGCGCACGATCCGCATCACCGGAACTTGTTAGCGGTCAGCAGTCTGCAACTGCAGCTTGCGATCAGAGCTGGTGTCGGCGTACCTAATAATGTGTCCCGTGAGCGTGAAAACAAAGTTTTCATACAACCCAATTTAAGAAACCCTTGCAATTACTTGACTGTTGGTCCCTCATTAGGCGTCCTGTTTTTCAACACCACCTCCGGGTGGAAAATCCACTAATGAGGACACCGCGTTGAGCGGGCCCGCCCATCCTCTTCTCCGTCCTTAATTAAGCAGCGTGACTCTCCTCCTCGAGCCAACAGCATCCAGAGTTGGGGTCGAAGAAAAACAAAAAAAACAAAAAACATTCACACCCAGGCGAAGTAAAGACAATGCACATATTCATCATGTTTGGAAAGAAGCGTCTATTTGTTCATTTATACCGTGTGCTTCACGATTATGTTTTTGTTTGAGGTTGGATGAAAGCGGCTGGAGGCTCCTGTGCTTGGTGTACATTGTCTCATTCGAGATAAAGGCTGAAGAAGTGGCATAGCATACTGACTGGAGCGCTTGACATTTACCGGAACCAACAGAGATGCTTGTATTGGCCTTCCTTTTTTTATTTTTAAAAGAAAATGTTCACAGGTGCCCATAATGTGCAAAACATAGTGTTGGAAACAATTTAAGATGAAGATCAACGATTTTTTTTTGGGGGGGGGGGTGCTTAATCTCATTTCATGGAAAACTATGCTTCAAAAGTGAAACAAAACCCGAGTCCAAACCATTATGTGTGGCATCGCCCTAGACTTAAGATCAGGGAGCACTAATGGATCAAGTGCGCTTGCTTTTTCTTTCTTTGGGTTTTATTTTGTCGGTTAGTCCCATTTCCCACGACTACCTGGGGCGATAGTGTCCAATTTCAAACGGAGTGCCTCAAAGATTGACCAATCCCTGCGGCCATGGGATTCTCCTCCCAATCAGGCAGAGGGTGACTACTAATTGGAGCAAAGGCGAGACCCGTCACAGCCTCCCGCTTGCGCTCGCTCTCATCTCGCAGCTAAATGTCAGCCGGCCATGCACAATTACAGTGCTTCCTTTCCCTTGCAATTATCCGCTGTGGCAAAATGATTGTCACAGAAGCAACCCCCCCCAAGGGTCTGCGCTTGGTCCGAAATTATGATACCATATACCAATGACATCGGCTGTGTTTGTCAAGTTTTTAAAGCTCTATTTGCTGCTAATGCAACTTGACATCGTTGCGGAGAAACTAATCGGCAACTTTCTGACTACCGTGGAAAAATAATAACGTATTTTAATCGAATTAACGTTGTCGTTCTCAATGCTACTCACGCATGCGCAGCCGTTACGTAGCAGAAAAAGCGGAACTTGCCTTTGTTCCCTCAACCGACGTGGCGCCGCAACTCAACCTATTTCCATGTGTCGTGAGACCAACTTGAAAGCAAACTCCATTCTGCCAATTTGGCCAAGATAACAGAGCGTGTTAGTTTGATTTTTTTCACTGAGGAAAAAAAAAAGATTTTTGACTTGCAGTCCAGCTTTTTGCACAAAATTCTACTAAGCATGTGTTGCAACAGGCAGCTATGTTTAGATGGATCGTGTCACATTAGGGACTTGACTCTTTTTTTTTCCACAATTGACACATTTTGTACAAGCAGCTTGTATGTGCATCGGCGTGTGGTGCTCATTGCTCAGCAACTGCATGCCGAAGCAACATTTTGTGTGCGTGTGTGTGTGTGTGTAAACCTGCAGTCATCCAGCCCACGTTTGCATTTTTAGCCAAAGGTATCAGAGCACATTGCCGCGCTCCGATGAAGCGGATCATTCCCCACTACGCAGCAGAGAAGCATCATACACGGTGCGATCGGCGCGCATGCTGGGAATGGAACGCGGAGAGAAATGCCATTGCCGTAATGGGGGCATGGGGAGTAAGTGACTATAACCTGAGATCAACTTGGCATTAAGGAGCGCCCCGTGGGTACTTTAACAACGAGAGACAATGAGCTGATGGCGAAAAAAATCGGTGTCACGGTGAGACAATGAGCGCTCGGGTGACAGATGCGCAAATCACACTGTGCGTTTTGACCAAAACGCTCCTGATAGATGGCCCGCCCTGCTTCTCTCTTCGTTTCCTCATGTCTCTCACTTCTTCTTTGTGCTCATGTGACTTGGACTACGCACCGCTTTGTGCGTGGTGTGCCTGTGTATAGATAGAGATGGATCTATATACACATACATACATATATATGAATAGTGTATGGGAATTCTGGCGACAAAAGCCAATTTCATGGATTCCCCCCACTGGGAGCGCAGGCCCGAGCAAACAGCCACCCTCACCTATGGCTTGTTATAAAAAACTCCATTCTGCCAATTTGGCCAAGATAACAGAGCGTGTTAGTTTGATTTTTTTCACTGAGGAAAAAAAAAAGATTTTTGACTTGCAGTCCAGCTTTTTGCACAAAATTCTACTAAGCATGTGTTGCAACAGGCAGCTATGTTTAGATGGATCGTGTCACATTAGGGACTTGACTCTTTTTTTTTCCACAATTGACACATTTTGTACAAGCAGCTTGTATGTGCATCGGCGTGTGGTGCTCATTGCTCAGCAACTGCATGCCGAAGCAACATTTTGTGTGCGTGTGTGTGTGTGTGTAAACCTGCAGTCATCCAGCCCACGTTTGCATTTTTAGCCAAAGGTATCAGAGCACATTGCCGCGCTCCGATGAAGCGGATCATTCCCCACTACGCAGCAGAGAAGCATCATACACGGTGCGATCGGCGCGCATGCTGGGAATGGAACGCGGAGAGAAATGCCATTGCCGTAATGGGGGCATGGGGAGTAAGTGACTATAACCTGAGATCAACTTGGCATTAAGGAGCGCCCCGTGGGTACTTTAACAACGAGAGACAATGAGCTGATGGCGAAAAAAATCGGTGTCACGGTGAGACAATGAGCGCTCGGGTGACAGATGCGCAAATCACACTGTGCGTTTTGACCAAAACGCTCCTGATAGATGGCCCTACTTCTCTCTTCGTTTCCTCATGCCTCTCACTTCTTCTTTGTGCTCATGTGACTTGGACTACGCATCGCTTTGTGCGTGGTGTGTCTGTGTATCGATACAGATGGATCTATACACACACACACATATATACATATATATATATGTGAATAGTGTATGGGAATTCTGGCGACAAAAGCCAGTTTCACGGATTCCCCCCACTGGGAGCGCAGGCCCGAGCAAACAGCCACCCTCACCTATGGCTTGTTATAAAAACTTAAGAAAAGGACAGCGAATGCATTTCACCAATGTTTAATTAGACTGCATGAATGAAAGGTTTCTTCGCCCTTTTTCTATGGCTTCCTCTCCTGCTTTCTTCCCTCTTTCTTTTGCTGATAGATCTGCAGCGTGACCCCAGTTAATTGAAACCCAGGAGACTCTTCTTGCATAAAATCAGATTTATCTATCCATAAAAGGATTTTGTTAAAAATAGCCCAAATCCGGCGCGGCTCACAACCAAGAGCCCGCAGCGATGGAGGCGAGCTTGGCTCCAACCTCTTCTGGCCTCTCTCAGTCGCCGCGGTGAGGCAAAAGCTGCCTTCCGCTCACTAGCTGGGGACCCATTAATTAATGGCAGGAAAACACAGACCTGAGATCTTCGGGGCAAATACCCGGCTCCCGCACGGTAACCTCCAAAACGAAAGACACACTCTTGCCCCTCATCCACTGCTCTTCCGAATCGTCTCAAATGTCCCTCGGACAACCACGGGAAAGTCAGGATGGACGAGAGTGACAATGACAAAACACCCATCAGATCAAATAGTGTGATTGGATGAGACAGGTCGTATTAATTGCGAGCAAAGTCGGCGGGTGTGGGGATTTGTCTCGTGCGCTTGCTGGATGATTTTCATCGATGACGATACGATAACGATATATCGGGTCGTCGGAACCGAACGTCCGTCATAAACTGAAGACACCGCTTCATTAAATTACGCAGGTGGACCCAGGGAGGTGTTCCATTCCATCCATGCACGAAAGTCATCACTATTTGCAATACAACGAAGCATCCAACGCTGCGTTCCGATCCGTGATTTTAGTGGCCCGTGTGCAGCTGCGTAGGATTTGGGCTTTGGGGCCTCCACTGCTGTTATTGTGGGGGATCAGCAATCGCGGTACCCCCGTCAAAGCTATTTGGGGAAGGGAGGAGGGTCAGAAGCCGAGGAACTAATGAAGGCAGCCGCGCATTTTCCCTTGAACGCAGAGAAGCCCGCAGGGCTCCCGGTGATGCGGCGCCCCGAGGACAAGAGCCCCAAATGGGGCCCTCGGGCTCTCGCCATCCTTGGCTAATTCATTCATTAGGAATACGGTGTCACTCGCTCCCATGTGACCGCGCGAGCAGGGTTGCGTGTCGTGCCGATCAACGTGCGGTTTCCTTCCGCGTTTTGTTGAGTTGGGATGCGAGACGAGATGCAGCTGGGCGGTCGGTCCAATCGGGGCTCGCAGGCTTCCCCCCCCCCGCGCTGCTTCCGCAAGAAATTAATAGGTGGCGGCGTTGATGCGTTAAATTACTTTGCATTGGACACCGCAGACAACGGGATTATTTATTCTTTTATATGGCCCGTATTAGAGCGGTGAGCCTTCTGCTTTGCTATTGTTTTTAAATTCCATCTTGTTTTCCATTGCCCCCCCACCCAAAAAAAAAGCAACCATGCTCATGTTTCAGTGTCCCATGGATCGATATTTGAGGTTCTATTTACTCAAACCCCCCAAAAAGGAAAAAAAAAGTGCTACCGTTCCACCGTCTCTCTCTATGGTGCTGTACATAGCCGATTTAGATGTTTTTTTTGGACTTGTGGTTTTTCACGCTTGCTGGTACAACTCCGTCCCGAACCGCAGGGTTTTACTGTGCTGTAAAATGAACACCTTTGACACGACTTCTGTGCGCTCAGACGATCCTAACGCTTTGGCGAGTGAGTGGAAAGTCACTGATTCTCAGACCCATCAATCATCAGACTATCGAGACATCTTGGAGTTTATTTTAAAAAAAGGAGCGTGATGCCTTCATGCAAACACTTGTGGTTAGCAGTCACAGAGCAGATTGTTGAACGTACAAAAACGAAGCCGATTTATCTGTGCAGTCAAGGAATCCTTAAGGTGGGGAGCAAGCGGTCACTTCATTCTTCCCTTTCAACTTGTTTTTCTGTTTTTTTTGTTGCAAATTTCCAGCGCAGAACTGTGTTCCTTTCGAGTCTCTTCGGTGTTGTTGTGCACACTGGCAATGTGTTGGCGTGCGCTCCAAAAGTGCCCAACCGCCACTAGTCCCTTGTAATCCCAACCAGATCGTTCGGTTTGGGGAAGTTTCAGCCCCGTAGCAGCCAGTTGTCTTCAGGTGGAGAGAGCCCCAAAACTCCATCTGACGGTCATGATGCATGTTGGGCAAGGAGGCTCAAATCAAAGCCTGTGACGGATGCCTCTCATACATTTTGGGAGAGGGGCCTGACTTTCTTTCCGGCCAGCAGTCTGCTTTTTAGGTCCTTGGTTGAAGGAAGCTTCATTTTCTCACGGTTTTTACTGTAAACGTTCAAGAAGATGCCAACGAGCACGAGGAGGCCACCGCAGATGTACCTGTGTGAGGGTGTTGGGGGAGGGCGGGGGGGGGGTGACAGAGGTTGAGTATACTCAAGTGACGACAATGCCACCTGAAGAAAGGTTCACTTTCCACCCAGCGTTCCAGAAACAGGACATTACAAATTGAGAGTGCAGAAAATGCTCCAACAAATGAATGAAGATTCGGTGATAGGTCAGAAAATCACAGAGTCGAGCTGCTCTTTCTCCAGAAAAATAAATAAAGAAGCTGCAGTCAGCGTGGGCAAAGTACGACTATCTTGCGTGAGCCGAATCACGTTAGCGGCACGAAATGTGACCTTTTTGACAGAGCCCATGAGTAAGTGCGGCAATGAGTCATGGGTGGCGAGACAGAGGAGCGGAGTACAAAAAAAGGTACAGCAACGGACCGAGGACGTGAAAACGAGGGGTCGGCAAAGTCAAATCCGAGTTTTCTGAGTCAAAGCAGAGTTCGGTGGACACGTCGTTAAACAGAACAACGCTGGCCAAAGTCCAAAGGTGGCGGCACTTACTGAAAAGTGAAGGGCTTGCTGAAGAACATGAAGGAAAAAAATATCGTAACGGCCTTCCGCCCTGTAGTCACTGCAAAGAAGGAAAACACGCTCAGAGGTCTGGCAACGGTTGTTGGCTTCAAGCAAACCGACAAAGACTTTCGAACAACCAGAATTGGGGTGTGTGTGTGTGTGGGTGTGTGCGCGTGGGTTAAAAAAACAAAATCAGTCGAGTCGAGTTCAGATATTTGACCAAAAAAAAAAAAAAAAGTTGGAAAACTGACCTGTAACTGCAACGAGGGCATCAAACAGCTTGATCAAGGCCAACACAAAAGAGACGCCCAAAAAACCCGAAAGAGAGAAAAGGAAGGCATAACCGTACGTCCGCACAGGGTCCTACGAGAAGACAACAAACCGCATGACAAGGAAACAGAAACACGGCGGACTGGCCCGGTTTGGGGACCGCTGCTCTCGATCAACAAAAAGGAATTCCTTCCGACCATCGTATTGTGCACCGATGGAATCGAAGTGCGACGGACGGAAGTCAATTCCATCCTTTTCTCTTGACCTACACTCTGAAGAATGCCGTCTCGGCTATACCGCGGGGGCGGGCCAGCGCCTGCTTCGACAGGGCCGCCGCAAACGGGCCCGCGCGGGAGCTTTGCGACTGAAGAGACGTCATGACGTGCGAGCTCACCTCCGAGCAGAACGACACGGCCGGTGCCAGCCCACCCGCGCACAGCAGCCCGGCCAGTATGTACACAAAGCCGATGGAGTACGAGTACAGCACCTGTCGACACAGCGAGCGCAACTTGACTTCACAGCTGACCAAGACGCGTTACCGACATGGCGGCAATTCGAGGCCCAACATCTTGGCCATTCTCAATTCTCCTAAAATCTTTCACAAGATGGGAGAGGAGCCATCGAGGGACCTTCGACTAACTGAAAAACACACTTTGACACTTGAGATGATTTTCTTTTCTGTGAGTCCATCATTTCCGGGTCCACTCAATTTGCTGTACACTCCTGTCATGTGCAACTCCAGCAGAGCGGGCTACATGAGGCCCAGCTCAAAATTCCAGGAGGTCTTTGCCAAAAATGTTCCCATCACACCGTCCGTGTCAAAGAAAGAATACGGGGGGAAATACCATTTCGGAATTGGAGGCATGATGACGTTTCATGGCTTTCTCCTGCACATTTCCAATCGCGGCATCTGCACACAGTGCCAGGGAAATGAAGAAAACACCTGAAGATAAACAAACAACTTTAACACGCAGGACAGAAATGACTCTCTTTTTTTTCTTCTTGGCCGTTATTTAGCCAGATCACGTACGCACCTGTGACATTAAAGTTGGGTGTCACTTTGCTGTCAGCCAGCATGAACCAGACGAGTCCCAAACACATGCAGACAGCGGCGGCCACGTCAACCGGCCGATAGCGTTTATCTGAAACAGGGGGGTGGGGAACACGCCAATCACGCCAAACTGCAGCTCAATGCCAATGTGAACGCAGGCAGAAGAAAACCTCCATCCCGGGACTCGCCTTCATGTCAACGACAACACAGGCAGCCTGTTGCTGGGCGCGCGGCTCCGACTTGAGGCTTCCGCCTCGGTTTTTTGAAGCGGTGTGCATGCTGGACATACTGCTGACGCTTTGCCAGCATATATGAAACAAAAACGTTGGTGGCAATTTTGATCGTGATGAGGCCACAGTAAATCTCACATTTTAGATAAATTGCAATCAACGGGCTTGGCTGCCCATTTTTTTTTTTTTTTTTCACGGGGAAGTCTGACAATGTGCCGCAGCCCGGTGCCGGTCCGCGACCCGGTGGTTGGGGACCACCGCCTTCACACATAAGGCTCATCATCTGTTGACTGAGTTTGGTCGCGTGACGCTCAGAAGCTGAGCCGAGCCCTGAGCAGGTGCGATGTCATTTTCAGATGACAGCAAGTGACGAAATAGCCGCTCCCTGAGATTAATAAAAACGGGTGCAGTTTCATATTCGATAACTGCGATCTTAATATTGATACCCTGTTTGACGAGTGGGTCCGCATAGAACAATTCCCAAGTTCACCTTTAAGACTGTGATACAATGCTTTAAAATAAATGAAAAAGTGTGATTGTAAAATTGTGATTCTTTATGAAATAAACGTTATGCATCACTCAGTACGTATGGCCACCATTTTCCTTTTTTTTTTTACATTGCGCTTTTCATGCAGCGATGCAAAGCGCTTGACAAAAAGCAAGTCAAAAGACAAACTAAAACAAATTCATGACAATGCAATGGGAGAATCAATCGATACTTATTTTACAAAAAAGAAGGGAAAAAAAAAAAGTCGAAACTTACCTTGTAAAAATACTCCTCCAATCATGACAGGAATGAGTTTACAGCACTTGAAGATGACCTGTGTCGGGTAGTTCAAGTAACCCAGGGAGGTGTTAGAAAGGCCAATGGTGGCCACTGTTAGAAAGGCAAGTATCATATATGTCTTCCCGGGTATCCTGGAGGATATGAAAGGGGGGGGGGGGGGTCAGTTTTATCCCACAAAAATTTTGGTCATTTGAATTTCTGGGTAGTTTGACATACAGTAGAACAGTTGTACCTTCTGCGTTTGTCTTTTGTGAACTGAAGCTCCGTGAGCCCAAACAGAGAGTAAAAACCAAATTGGACCAGAGTGAGGTACCAACCGAAGGGTTTAAACCCCTCCACCGAAAAGATGAGCTCCTGAGGGGGCAAGACAAATAAGCAAGATGGTGACAACTTGAGGAGGCCAGCTCCGGCGCTGAAATATGAGCACCAAACCACCACCTCAGATGCTCATTCGAGGACCACGCCATCATTTTTAAGCCCCCCCCAGACCCCGATGATGAGCAGTTCTTCCATGCGCAAATAGCTATCAAATAGCAAGTGCATGTGTTGTATTCGCCTTCTTACCTGTACGTATCCATAAATGAGATAAAAGAAGAAGACTCCAGCCACACAGATGCAAAACTGCGCGAGGGCACTGAAGTTGCCGAGTCTGATTCCGAGAACCCTCAGTTCCTCCAGGGACTTGATATGAGGGGACATCACCTCTGCAGATGCCGGGATGGAGATGGAAATGTTCTTCCGCGAAGCGTTGTACCCCACCGGGCCGTATTTAGCACTCATTGTGCCCAGGAACTCCTCGTGGCTGTGCAAACACAAAGCATCATACCTATTGCTCGATTACATTGATTTATTTAAATCATTTCATCTGCCGAGGGGGTCAATAAGGTGTTTCAATGTCACCATTTTTAAAACATACGAATTAAGAAGACCTGCTGCAACCGTTCCGACGTGAAGAACGCTGCATAATACACACGAATTACCATTCAACTTTGAAATGCAGTGATTTTCATGTTTTAAGGTGACCATGATTTATCTCAGCTACTATCTTTTTCTCCAAAGGCTGACTGGGTGTTTTTACCAGCGCCCAGTTTCGACATCAATCATTTAAGAACAAAATGCGCCCCCCGTTTTAGTTCAACAACGATCTCACATTTTGGGTGGCATTATGTCACCGTCACTTTCTGAAGTGTAGCTAATTGAGCTACTTTCCCTTTCAATCCCGTGTTGGAGAACTTCAACATAATACGACGAAACAAAGCACTGGCACGATGTTCGACTGTCGCGGTGTCAAATGTTCGAGAGATGACGAAAAAACAAGAAGAAAAAAAAAAGGCACCGAGGCGCAAGACGGAAACGACATCCTGGTCGTTACCTTACGCGTCGGTTTGAGCTCCTCCTGCGGGACTATTCCGGCGAACGGCACCACTGTAAACATCTCCTCGCAGTCATATTTCGTGGCGACGAAACTCGCCCGGAATCCTCTCTACCCCGGTGACAAGCTGGCAACTTGCAAACAAGCTAAAAGAGGCGCCTCGGCTAGCAAGGCGCAAGTCGCACCGGCGGAAACGGCCAACCACTTCCGGCTTGCGCTGGCCGAAAAACTGTCATTCGATTGGTCCAAGCGAGGGCGCGTCCTGCCCTCCTCGTAGCCAAATAATCGACGGCGTGACCGGCCCTGAATAGGCGTCCGCAATTTGGGGAGTTTGCCGTTTAAAGCGGATGTCCGGTGGGCAAGCGTCATTTGAGGCCGACTCAGTCCTATTTCATTCTTATTTTTGAACTCATCAGCATCAGTGGCAGAGCGACGCGGTCGCCGTGGGGGGGTCAGGAGTCACGCCAAAGTACTTCCTGTCATAGATGGTCTCCAAGGAAAAGCAATAAAAGTCCTCTATACTGCGTGTCTCTTTCAATTTTTCTTTGTGTAGCATTTGTCTTATTACTTTCCTTTCTGCCTCACATTTCCCCTTCATTCCTTCTTTGTCCTTCCCTTTATTCGCTATGCTTTATTATTCCTGTGTAGCCATGCAAAAAAGAAAAAAAAGGCGTTTTGCTTTTTTCCTTCCCATCCTACCTCTCTTAGCCTGTATTTCTCTCCTTTTTTTTTTGGTTTTTTCCTCGTTACCTCGCCAGCCAGAGGTTAATGCACTCTAGGAAGGCATTATTTCCTTCTCTGCCCTCCGACAATATAAAAATTCAGAATGGACAGCTCAATCCCTCTTCCATCTCAGATTTGATTGTAATGGTATTGCCTTCTGTCCCTGGGAGGCCCCTGTCGCCTCACCGACCGGGCCTTTATGACACTAAATGGCGAGCCTACAATTTTTCCTTCTATTCAAAAAATTCTGTTAATAACTCATTTGGAATGAGCTGTCTCCACTCCGGCCAGTTCTCTCACCCCTGAGCTCAAAGGGTCACATTGTACAGAAGAAAAGATGCAGGGCTGAATTGGAGATGGAGGAGGTTAATTAATCTCTCAAAATTTACAGTCCGAGGGGCCTGCTGCTCTCCCACTGACGAGACCAGAGGAAAAAAAAAAGGATATTTACAACCTTGTGAAGAAAGTGTGCACCTCAGTCCGGCTGCTTCCCCATCCTTGCCGTCCAACTTTATAAGTGCATCCATTTGTCATGCGTGATGGATTTATATAATAAAACCCATTTCCCCCTTTCTTTGTACGATGCCATGACATAACACAATCATTATTTATTGATTATTCAAAAAGGAACATTGTGCGAGGGCAATGGTTTGGTATCACACCACCCGACCCACAAGAAATAAGTCGGGCAGAGGGCAAGATGACAGCCTGGGCTTGTCTCAACTGGTCCGTGACACCCAAAAAGTTTGGGGACCCCTGCTTTGGATAAAATAACCCCTCAGATGAGAATGGTCGCTGTCTTCTCTTGCAAAGGGCATAAGATCTGGGGTGGAAAGATTCCAGCTCCTGTTTCCTTGATCGTTATCATCAATATTCATTTTGTTTCATTGATTTTTTATCAAATGGGATAAAGTCTCGGAATATTCCTCCTTCCTTTTTCAGCGCGGTGCCCCAATAATGCTACCGAGAAGGATTTGACTTGTTAGACCAAAATGACCGCCCTCTATGCATTCATTCAGATTTGGAATCCACAAGTAGCCGGGGCCCAGAAGTGGAAAGCACCATTGAGCAGCGATGTCATGTCTTTGGCCATCTCAGGAGGGGGCCCTTTTGACTGGCACTGCCACTTGCTGCAGACTGAAAATGGCATCGCGGTGCGCAAGGGCTCAGCTTACCAACGTCAAATGACTCAACCCAGAAAACAGGTGAGCGGTGACCGTCGTTACCCGAGCCCTGAGGCACCGCAATGTCATTTCCGGTTATTTCCGAGACCGACTTTTGTTTTTCATGCTGCGTCAAGTTTGACTGAGAGCAAGAATTGGCAGCTCGCGACCCCCAAATGTTTTCCTGACCGCCCATGTTTGGAGAAGGGGGCTATTTTGGCAACTCTCCGCACAGGTCACGTGCGGCGCAAAAGGTGACGTGAAGGGGAAGCAGGGAATGTTTGGCTTTCTGGGAGGCAGCCAGGAGGGGGAAGCATCTCTCTTCAAAAAGCTTGCTCCCTCCCTTCAGGTAGGTCAGCTCAAAAGTCATTCTCCACTCACAATTTACCAGCAATTCTCCTCCGGTGTTTGGCGCCGACTTTTTCTCCAACCCCTACCGCGGACAGAAAAGACGGAGGAAAAAAGGAAAAGCGGTTTGCGCTTTCCACAGCGAGACGGTAAATGACACGATTAGTCCTTCATTGTGCCCGGGCTTGTGACGACTGAGGCGGAATTGCGTCGTGTCATTTAATTGGGAGTTTTGCTGTAAGCAATCATCCTGTTTTTGCTCATAACCTTTAACGAGGTAATGGATTTGAAAAAGCTATTGCTTTTCAAGACTTCTCTTTCTAATTATTGAAGGTAGTCACAGCTACAAAATGTCCATCAGGCACCCAGACAAATGTGGCCCGTGACTGTTGTTGATCGCTCGATTGGTGCTTGAGGAATTGTTTCAGGTGACGGGCCTGCAAACCTGAGCAAATTGTACGCGACGCAAAATTGGGTCCTACTGATTTGCAGCACTGTGACGGTCATGACAAAGGGCAACGGTATCGCTTTAAGATCTGGAAGGAGCCCACGCGAGGCTCACAGTGGCCATCTCCCAGCTTGAATCGGCGTTAATACACTCAAGTTGAAAGTTCAGGTTCCGCAAGTCGGCATGCATTTCCGGGCCAGGGGGAAGGCGGTGTAGAACTCGGCGGCGGCAACGCCCTCTCTCGGAACACGTTCAAGTAACGTTCTTAAAATGGCCGACAGAGTCGGTGTAGTGTCGCCCCCCCCAGAGGACATTACAGGTCCCCGCTAACAGAGTTAGCCACGCACTACGACCGCTTCTCGGAATCTACCCTAAATATACGAGCCGTACGAGGAGCGCTTGATTTACTCTCTCGGTCTGCGCAAATGCTCGGTTCCAGAACTCAAATCTGCTCAATCAGGCCGCATACCTGCACAACTAAATGCTCCATGATGTCGTTTGTCTGCAAGTCAATGCCTCTGTTGTTGAGCACGTCCAAAAAGTCGAAGCATTGAAGACCTTTTATGGCAGACCCCCCACCCTCGGACTGCATCATCATCTCCAAAAGACTCTCGCTGTGTGTCTGCTCTTTCATTAGGAAGGAGGAAAATGGATTGTGGGGTCCAGGAAGGGGGGGGGGTGTAATGAAAGAAAAGGCGAATGAAATGACAGACCTGGCTGACGACACAAATCACGCAGATCAAGTTTTATGGCTTGCCCAAAGAATTCAGCACCTGTGGATCACCGTCGCGATAATTGCACGCGAATGCGCAAGCTTGGGGGCGGCAGGCACGTTGCGGTTTGCGCGTCGCTGAAATTGTTGACTGAGAGTTTGTGCCGGGAATTCGTGCGCACGCGTGTATCCACGTATGCCACCTCAGCGAGACTTTGGCTGAAAGCCACAAGAAAGGTGATCACATTCCGGGAACGCCTCTCATTCACTCCCGCAAGCACACCCGTGACGAGACGGCCTCAGCCCACGCAACTCACTCGCGAGGCTTCATTTGCCATTGTCATGACTGCGTTTATTTATCTGAGCCGCTTTTGCTGGGAAGGCGCCGCCAATTCATCAGATCAGGAGACTTTGCACTGCGGTTGGCATTGCAGTTCATTAAAGGAGCCAATCGGTTCAACATAAATCACGACCCATGTTTCAACTTGTTCTCCCTTTTGATAAAATCAACACAGTTACAAAATAATAACCCAACAACAACGTACAGTCGACACTTTAGTCTCTCGCTCGGGGGTGTCCAAATTTTCTCCTTTGAGGGCCGCATGCAGAAAAAAAACGGAAAGGTGAAAGGGCCACTTTTCGATTTGTCCACTTTTTGAAAATTGAACACGCTCAAGTAAGTCCAGAAAGCAAGTCGACATTATTTGGATTGTGGAGTTCATGTCATCGGCTTTCTGTGAAAGGTGTTCAGGCAAATGGCTTTCCTAGCTTTTCGGGGTGGCCAACAGCCCTCCATCTCACCGAGTAGATCCGGCTCTGAACTTCACAGCGGCCGAATCTCCACATTCAGAACCAAAAATAGTCAACAAACTGTCATCAGATCCATCTTTGGCCACTGTGGTGTTTAGAAGAGAAACGGTGCGGTCCTTTGAATCACAAATGCTTGATTTGTGTTTTCGAATATCGAGAAAAGTGCGACGGCAAAGGTGTCCAAACTACTATTTGGAGTGAGATGGCCAGTTAGTCATTCAGGTCGACTTGTTTTGTTCTTGATGCTGCAGTTACGCAAGAGTGCTTATGATGTCATATTAACACTCGACACCTTTTCGATTCACGTTCATTTTTCGCACACCCGAATAACCTTCATTGTGTTAGCAAATCTTACACCCATTCAGCCCGTTCTTGATTCTTTTTATTCATGTTAGAACTTGCCTTCCAAGATGAAATGTCGAGTAGTTTGTGAAAGAAATTACGCACACACAAAGTGACCTATAACCTATACGCCAGTCCGACTCATGCTTGTTTTTTTTTTTTCTTTTTCTACTTTGTTATGAATTTTGGGGCCGTTGCGACTTCTATACTCCAGAGCAACTTTTAGTGGGGAATACGCGATACTTTTTATGAGGGAGTCACATGAGCAAATGTGTCGAATAACGACACAAGCTGTTCTTTTCAACTGCGCTGCGGTCGTATTGAGCAATATATGTCTGACGATCGTGGTTGGGAAACCATGGTTGGCAACACGCAGCATCAACTTACGATTGGATCCATCGCAGTCCGGAGCGCTTGATAGTCGGTGCGATTGGCGCCCGCACAAGATTCGGGCACATGGCAGCCGGATGAGATGAGAAGGTGACTTGCTTTTCCTGCCGTCCTCCTCTTCCGTCTTGTGGACGGCGACGTCGGAGCCAAATTGATGACACGGCTCCGTCTGCATCCCACGACCGGCCTCCTCCCGCGTTGGCCGCCTGCGCCTACAGCAGAGTGAGCGTACAATTACGCATAGTTTCATACATCTGCCCGCGCACCTTTAAATAAGCAGCGCGAGTCCACAAGGTGATTTGTCTCGCAGCCACATGACTCCATTGTACATCTTGATAGCCAGGGGATGGCCCCGAGCTATGTTTAAGCATTAAATAGTGTATTATTATTTCACATCAATCACGCTGAGATGTGAGGCGGGTATTCATAAATTTTACATCTCTCGCAGGCAGCTTTTTCAGGCCTCTCTGTTCTCGCTCTCCCCGTCACCTGGAATTCAGTTGCGCGTCTCGAAGAAGGCTCGAGCAGGGCGGTCGTTTCAAAACAACACGACATGCATTTATGATGAAGTCAATCTTTGGAACACGGGGCCGTCGTCCAAACTTCTGGGTTTGAAGGCCGCCTATGGAAAGGTGAAAGGGCCATTTTCAAATTTGTCGACTTTTTGAAGCGCGCTAAAGCCAGTCAAGAACGTAATTCCAGATTGGTTGGATTGCTCATCAGCTTCCTGTTCGAGCTCTTAAAGCAAATTGAGCATTTTTCCAAACCTGCCCTTTTGTGCAGTGAAACTGAAAAAAAAAAATCCAGCTCAAGCTACGGTTGAAAATCAGGTGTTTGGCCTCCATTGAGGGGCGTCGTACTCAGTTTTGCCGCCGGCCACTTTGGAGGTACGGCTTCCTTCGGAGTTCAGTTCTTGTTCGGGCGAGTGGAACCAAACGATTGCAAACTCTCAACGTTAGTTATTACACAAGACAATTTGACATTTGGGGACAGATTTGAGCAAGCATCACGCCAGTTGACACGTATGATTTGCTTTGGCGGGCCACATCAAATGACGCGGCGGGCAGGATCCGGACCTGTTGGCGTACATGTTTGGAGGACGCGGCAACCATCGGGTAGCAAAAGTCCTTGATGGCACATAGCTCACATTGCAAACGTACACCTCTATTAGACCTCATTTTCACGAATAAACCACGGCTCAATTTTTCTTTTTTGCACCTCAAATTATGATTTAATGGCTGGGGGGCTTTGCTACAGCAACACATTTTTTTTTTTTTGCCAAAGTCATTGCAAATCGGGAAGTTTGACTAGACGCCAGGACAGCGAGTTGAGGATTGGAGAGAGCGAGGGGAAAAATGTCTTTGAACTAGTTTTTGCTTGCTGAAAATATTGCTCCTGGGTTGAAGTTCCGTCTGAAGTGTTTGACGGCGGTGGGAATTTAGGGAGAAAAAAAAAAAAAGAAGCCCAGCACCAAATGATTCAGTGAGAAGATGGCACACATTCACAGATATTCCGTTCGTGCGACGTCACCTTGCGTAAAATTGACAGCGGCATGTCGAGTGAAGTTTAAATAGTCTATGCACTGCACAAGTCATGATTAGGGCTGTCAATAACTAGCATGCTTTTTTTTTTTTTTTTTTTTAACGAAAAAAAATCCATTTCCAAACAGGCGGGTCTCTGTTTTCATCATATTCTGGTTTCATTATTTGGAAGAAGTGTGTGTTTCTCCTTTCACGCTTTGCTCCTGTCAACCTGTCCAGACTCATACGCACACACAAAGACACATGCACATTGCCAAATCTCCTGAGATGGGAGGTCGCGGGGTTTTGTTCGTTTGAGGGACGTATAAAGAAAAATGGAAGAATGAAAGGCTCGCTTTTGTCCACTTTTTGAAACATGCAAAAGCCAATCAAGAAAGTAAATCGGGTGTTCAGGCAAATAGTTGAGGATTTTTTTGTTTTTGGAGTGGCCAACGGCCCTCCAGCTCTGCACTTAAGAGCAGCTGAATCCCATCTCCACACGCAGAACCGTCGTAAGGTGAGCATTTCGCAAACCGTCACGAGAGGATCATTCATGCGATGTCTTCGTCAATTTGTCAGAGAGCACAAAGTGGAAGAAACCATTTTTAAGTGGAATGATCTTCTCGCGCCAATAAGCAGCACAGTATCAAGCCGGCGCCTGCGACAACACACAACACAAAGCTGTTTTCTCTTCTTCCTTTTTGTCCTTTGGTTAAACATTCTCTTGGCATGCATGATCTCATTTAACTTTGATAACCCAAACCCCCCTTGTTATATCGAATATTTCTTTTGATATTTAATACATGTTTATACATTTATTTGAGGGTTTTTTTTTTTTCGAATTACAATCACACTTTTTCAAATCGCCCCCGCCCAAAAATAAAAAAGCAGCAAATGTTGGGATTCGTCAGCAGTCTGAGACCAGACGATAAAAAGATGGCTGGATGGATGCCTGCCCGCCCGCCCGCCCGCCTCTCCCAAAGCCTTTTGGACTTACCCGTCTCTCTTTAATTGAAAAAGCAGCTCTGCCGCGTTGTCTTGGGATTTGTCCCTTTACATTGTAGCTTCCAAACAGGAAAACCAATAGTGGGAATAGAGCCCTGAATGTAATTAATTTCGTGGGGACAGGCTGTACAGCGGGACTATTATTGCAGGAGGAAGAATTCTAATCAGTTGCAGATTCCTTCCTGTTTGCTTAGCGTGACCGCAGCCAATTACTAGTGAACTCAATGGTACAGTTTCACTTCCTGCGCTAGCCGAAGAACGGAGCGAGTCTGCCGCTGCCGCAGAGCAGAGCAGAGCAGGGCGGCGGGAGAAAAGTTGACAAAAGGACGCGATACCTGCCGGAGTGACGGGGAAAAAAATGAAACAAAAACGCTCGAAGTCGGAGAAAACGGGTTGTGAAAAGTCAAAAGGGGCGCCGACAAGAGACGGCGTGCTGTCCGCGGCCACCTTCATCCCCCCCCCCATGCGGAACACGGCACGCGCTTCGCAAAGGAAATGAAAGCATTCCGGGCTTGACTTGGCTTGCCGGTCGAGCTGCTCTCACGGAACGGCCGCAGAGCAACGGACTCAACTCAAGGTCACAAATGCAATGACGGGTGAGTCAATCATTGCGGCGACCCGAGCGAGAGACGCCGTTTGGCACGGCCGGGGCGCCCTCCTGCTCCGTTTTGGAAGAACCTCGACCGACCAATGAGCAGTCATGCATCCAACGCGACTGGGATCACGTTCCCCCTTGGCTTTTGAAGCCTTTTCCAATTTGGGAAGGTAACTGCACCTGTGTGGCTCTGGGAAAGGGTCAAAGATGTCACTTAGGGCCATTGTGCTACAAGCAGTGGCATCGCTCGGAACCCTTCCAGTAAGTGGAGAAGGTTTCTCGTCGGTGCCATCTTGTGAATGGGCAACAAAAACTCTTCTGGTGTGACTTTCGCAGACCGTTTGTTCCCCTTTGGGTCAAATAACCTGATACTTGTATTCTGAGGCCTGAAAAGGGGTCTTGCTTTCGACCTCAATAATTCAAATGGAGAAGGAGAAGCCACGCAGGACTTTCTTGGGGCAAAACATAAGCCACGTAGCGGGGTCCGCTCCATGCGGTGTGAACGGGAAGGTCCAAGTGGCGAAACGAACGCCGCTTTGCAAAAAATTGGGGACCCGACACTTGCCGCCGCCTCTTCTGCGTCTGCTGCCGGGGATGGTCTCGCCATCATGAGATATTCCAGGAAGAATTGATACTGCGGCAAGTACATTGATCACGCGCGCACACGTGGCCCCGAGGACAGATGACGACTTTACAAGCAATAAGATGGGAGACAATTGTATTATTTGAGTGGAATAAGACGGAGTACATGCAGCGAGCGCCAATCGTCCGGGGCGGGGAGGGCTCGGCTGATGTTTCCGGGGGAGTTTGGGAGAGCCGGCCCCCCTCGGTGGCCGCCTCCGCCTGTTTGCGCTCCGTCCTCGGGTGGCACGGTAATCCACTCAACTTGGCGCCACCCGCTTCTCTCAATGCAATCAGGACGCGCGGGCTCAGCCGTGATTGTGTTCATTTGTAAAAAGCATCCGAGACAAAATTGAACCCCAAGGCTGAGAAGCGATAAAGATGCTGATCAGATCGCGACGAAGGAGTCCGCACTCGGGGGCGCAAGGTGTCAGGGCCGGAGCCGGAAGAGCAATGACTCTGTGCGCCTCACTTGGAGCCAGGCGCCCGCCCCGGAATACCAACGAGGGAGGGGGGGGAAAAGACAAGCAAGTGCGGCTTGATTTGTCATCCCCTCCCCCGCGGAACAGGAGGATGCCACATTAGCGGGCCTCCCGATTACGTTTCAGGAGGCGTCTCAACACGGGAGCGCTCAGACAACATTTTGCTCACGCGAGCGATGCTGTTGTCATTTGTCCCCCCC
>NW_017805477.1:405084-437329 GCF_001891065.2 Hippocampus comes | reverse complement strand
CACCTGGATGTTGCGTTTATCATTTGTCTCCCCCCCCCCCGCTAACCCAGCCCCTCCCTGGATGTTGCGAACTCCTGTTTTGACGGCGCTGTTGTAAAGAGTCGGGGGCCTTCTCCCCAACATTTTTGGGGTGTCCCGGAACAGTTGACACGAGCGTAGGCCGTTCGCGGACCGGCAACCACATTCAATCGCTTTGAAAGATGACACGACGGGTGGCCGCGTTGTACCCGCCTAAGTCAATGAACAACATCCCAAACCGAAGAAGCTTGGTGAAAGCCCAAGAGCTACGATTCACTCGCTTGGTGTTCCTCAAGCACAAAAAACCATTGACTCCAAAGAGTAAGCCGGGGGGGGGTCTGCTTGACTTGTCGTTTCCCGTCGCCATGGTGGCGTTATCCCCATCGTGACTCACACGTTTCCGTGCTGAAATGCCAAACTTCTGAAGACAGACAGATGGAGAGCAAGGGGAGGCTTTGGGGATGTCCCCCCCCCCCCCCACGCCCCCCCTGCTCTCCATCCTTGTGGCCTCGGTGCATTCCATGTCAAAGAGCAGTCAGCGGGAGGGACTGATTCCAGGAGGCCATGTGAATGGGACGATTGAAGACCTGCTTTGATTGACAGCTCTTCCTCTGCCGCTCTGCCCCGAGGGTGATTGACAATGTGGTTCGTCTCACATTTTCTGACTGAGCTAATCCAGTAAATTCCTACCAGACGTGGCGGCAACTCAGCAGAGACTTGCCGCCAGTTTTTCTTTCATCTCCTCTTCCCCAAAATAAATGTTTTTTTGCATCTGCGCCGCAGAAAACAAACCGGGAGGGTGGGGGCGGGGGGGGGGGCTATAATTAAGTGTACGTATATAATTAAAAGAGTTTTGAAAAGTGCTAGTTTTCTATGAATTAAAATGTGGACTAATGACATGTGGGAATTAACCTGCTGCTGCGTTCGTGATTAACATTGTCACAGGTTTCGCTCTCTCTCGATATGCTGCGGGTTGCAAATGGGATCACCTCACTTGAGCGATTGATCTCCTGCCAAATTAATTGACTCGACGTAGACAGCCGACGATCTCGACCCCGCCCGCCCCATCTGCCCACAAGGTGAGAGGCTCGTCCTCTCGACCTTGCACCTGCACTCTGACGAGAGCCCTTTTTCCAGACGTTGCATCCAGCGCAGCTGCGTTTTCAAAGAGACGCGCGCGCCGCGGCGCGCCCCGCGCCCGCGATGCCGCCGTGTACAAAACGTGACAAATACTTGACGCTTCCATTCATCACCATTCCTAAACGATCACTCTGCGAGGCGGTGCGTTTAAGCGTGATTAATTGCCGAGCGAGCCCAATCAAGCGATGAATTACCTGCCTAACCTTTTGCGGGGAAACCCGGCGCGGTTAAGTGTGTCAAGGAAAATTAAGAGGTCACAATAATGAGACTCATTCACAGCCCCCATTTCGAAACACTCATGGGAATTGGCGAGTGGATTGGGAGACTTTGGCAAAAAAACCACTTGGAGCCACGGTGGGGAGTCATCTTTAGGCCTCCGTCTACAGCGGCGACGTGTCATTCCAAAAGCGGTCTGGAGAGCACACGTTAGCCGCACCGAACGACAGTTTCCCATCAAGGTCAACGTTTTTGACTATTGGACATGCGTTGTGAAGCATCACGACAACACAAGGGGCGGCCCGGTGGGCGACCGCTGAGCACGTCTGCCTCACGCGGCACTGGCGAGGTTGGATTCCGGGCCTTCCTGCATGGAGTTGGCCGGGTACTCCGCTTTCCGTCCCCGCACTCCAAAAACCCGTGTGGCAGGTTTGAGCCACGGCTACTTTGCGCGCACGCTCTAACTTCTTGGTGCGCACCAACAATACTCATATCGACTTGTATCTTCGAACCAAACGGGCGCCATTTTTCTATTGTTTGCTGCAGTCCGACCTGCATTTTCTAACTTGAACGAAACGGCACAAATTGCATTTGCATGTGAGGGACGAGGAGAACGCCCACATACGAACCCTCCCAAGCGCTTGAGGACGACGCATGCTTCAAATTCAAACAATTCCTTCTCGGCAGAGGCAATACATCTGTCATGCCTGCTTTTTTTTTTTTTTTTTTAGAATTAAAAAAAGAAGTCGAAACATACTAATGAGCTAGCGTAACTTGAGGGCTGTGTCGCTCCGCTGACTATCATATTAATGTATTCCCGCGTGAATGAAACGCATCATCAAACATCCAAGTTCCCTCCATATTTTCCCGTGAAGATGACGGCTGGACACAGGGGTGTACCTTGCCCTCTGAAAAAATGAAGGGCATTCTTCATTATCAGACCTCTTGTGATTACTTGTTAATAGCCCTCTCCCGAATGGGTTCCCCCCTTCCAGATTGACAGCATGATTGAGAATTTGGTGTTTTACGAGAATGACATTGTTTCGGTCACTCGGTCATGAAGATACAGATGTGATCTATTAGTCGTCTTTGTTGGGAAGTTTTATATCTTTTGATGAAGCCATTTTTTTATGAGATTGCACGTGTTAACAATTCAGCCAGATTGTACTTGAGTTTTCGACGCGAACCGTTGCTTCGACTCTTCGTTCTCAGCGTCATGTGGCCTGAAGCGCGACCGCTGTCGCGTGTGCCCGTGACCTTTCTCCACCTCCTTACACCGTACCAAGTTTCACTTGCCTTTTCTAATCGCCAAAGATATCTGACCATCACGCTTCTTTGCTCTCACCGGCCGACAGCCTCGACCGGCTCATTTGGGCAAATTGGAGACGGGAGGCAAACGTTTTAGATCGGCCATCCATCCTGCAAGTGAAGAACATGAGAAAAAATGTTCCAAAACATTCTTACGCTTGCCAGATGATGGCCCGGAAAAGTTTTGAGCAATGAGGCTCGCAGTTAAGGTGTGACTGAAATGTTGGTTTGAATATTTGGACGAGACTTTGCCCACAGCGGTTGCAGAGCAAAGTGGGCGATCTGTTGATTGATCGCGTCCCACGGGGGGCGACGGGCGGCCTGACATTTACACACAACAAACGGCGGTGGGTCCGCGAAACCGAGCTCACGCAACCTATGCAGATAGCGCAGTCATTCATTTTTAGCGCGCGCATGCTAAACCTGGCTGATAAACGATTTGCCTCGCAGCACTCGCATCCATATTTTATCACGGCAGACGGCGCGCTCTGTGGCGATGCCAGACTTTGTGTGCGTATCCGTTACATGGGGGGGAGAAAACCTCACGACGGCTTAGTACCCTAATTAACTTTTGCGGCGCTGACAGCATCCAACAACACATTTACTGAAACCGAGAGAGACATTGACGGGTAGTCGGCCGTGCCGATAAACACACGTTTCTCTCCCTTGAACTCCCGTACACCACAGATACGCATATCGGGACCGCTTCTGCGCTTCCTCACTCTACCCTTAAGCAAACAAGTTTTCGCCATGCCCCGGGTTACTTCCTCAGCCCGCTTTTATTGGTCCGATCCTTCGTGCTCACACTTGAAAGGAATTAACGTGTGACCTATGACCATCCCTTGAAACCATTAGCCAGCCAGTCAACTGATGGTTTCTATTTGGCTGGCTCCATTGGAAATCCGAAGGAGCGTCGCTGCTCCACTGAGTGATGTGACCTATGACCATCCCTTGAAACCATTAGCCAGTCAACTGGTGGTTTCTATTTGGCCGGCTCCATTGCAAATCCGAAGGAGCGTCGCTGCTCCACCGAGTGACGTCGTTACGACGGCGAAACCGAATAATCGTGGAATAGTTACGACGGCGAAACCGAATAATCGTGGAATCGTCTCATCGCATTATTATTGTACACAACGAATGGACGGACTACTAGTTTTGAAATCGTTTGTTCAATTATTGTTCAAGTGAGTGTAAACAGGGAAACACAAAATCTCAACGTTATTGAATCCACGTGACAATTTGACATTTCGGTACAGGACCAGGCAGGTTGACACACAACATTTGCTTTCCGGGGCACATAAAAATCACGTGGCGGGCCGGATGTTGCCCCCTGGGGCATCAAGGTTGGTCACAGAAATACGCTGCCTCATCCAATGAGAGTTAGGTACTGGCCATTGTGTGAGAGGAGGAGTGGGAGAAAAAAATGTGTGTTTGTGTTAGCGTGTGTGTGAGAGAGAGAGTGAGAGAGAGAGAGAGATGCTTTGCTACGCGTTTTGAGAGTTGTCATAATGTGCATTCAGGTGTGTATGCGAGAGGCACGGCGGGATGATACCCGCAGCCCGGCCTCACTGCACCGTGCCTAAATCGTGTACAAGCTGTTTCCAATAAACTGTTCAATTTGATAAAGAGGTCTGGCTTTATATTACAAAGCCCGCGGGGTAGTCGGACCTGCGCGATCATGAATACATTTTGCCTGATAATAACGCGGTGACTCCAATCGCCGCCACAGGAAAACCCGCTGCCCTCCCGCAAATCGAGTCGTGAGGCAGGCTGACACCTGTGTAAATGGACAGGTGATGGGATCATAACATATTTATGCTTTCTGGGTTAGCGTTGAAGGGACTTTTACAAGTGAGGCCGAGGAGCGCGGAGGAGCGCAGGCCAGGGCTGCCGGTGCCAAGGCTGGGCAAATGGCTCCTTTTTCAGTCACGAGGGAAACACTGTCGAGACATTTCGGTTCAGACCGCACGGTTCAATGATGTGCGACGCTGCCTGTGATCAAACATTCACTAACTGGCCACAACACGAGACGAGATTCGCTGCGCCGTCGACCGCTTGGCCTTTTCAAAGACATTCGTGCCGCGCTGCGTTTTGATCGGCGCTGTCGGGAGAGGTGCGCTGTCAATCACTGCCGATAACGTGCCACTTGGCCAATCGTGGTTGTATTTTCGGTCACGTGGGCAACACGGCCGGGCCGAACCACGGCATTTGCGAGGTTTCGGTTCAAGCGGGCGTGACTTTTCTTTCAATGCCCTTTGAATTACAGTTGATCCGTCAATTTGTAGACGACCATTTTATTTATTTTGGGGATCTCATGACCTCGTATGTGAAAATACTTGATCAAGATGGAGCCATTGGCCCTTCATCTATTTTTATATAATTGGCCTCCAACGAGTTGTGGTTGAGCTGGAGCCTTTCCCAGGCGGCTAGCTTCACCCTGAACTGGTTAGCATGTCAATTGCAAGGAACTATTGTATGGACAGACAACCATTCCAACAGACATTTGCACAATTTCGAGTATTCAATATACCGAGCATGCATGTTTTTAAAACTGTGAGGCAGAGGCGCTAACCACTACGATCATCTATGCAGCCTATGATCAAGATTTAACCTCATCCAAACTGTCAGACTGCCAAAACATTTGTTAACACCGCCCCCTCCCGCCAAAAAAACAAAAACATTTGAATCCCATCATCCCAGGATGGGCGAATGCATTCCTGCGTTAGCAGCCATGCTACTTGGTATTCCCCTTTCACGCCAGTCTGGCCCACATCTCTCATCTCCACACAGTATCTGGGTAGCTGCGAAGCTAGGCAGGTGATGAATGTTCAGTGATTGTACGAGTCCAGTGGTACAAAGATTCAAATCCATGACAGTGAGAAATGGAAGAGGGCCTCGGGGGAAATTTCGGGCTGTGGGGAAGTGCATCCAACCTGTCTAAATAACAGATCACATCCCAACTTGGTCACTTGCTCAGAACGTGGCTGATATTAGAAATGTGCCTTCGTTACAAATGAGAAGGCTCTGTCTGCCCTCAAATAAATCTGCAAACAAAACATGCGCGATATATGGTGCCGACTCGACAAATAGATAGACGTGCTAATCATTTACAAAACCTCTCTAAAATGGAAAGCACGCATGAAAGAAAAGTTTGCCATGGCCACTCTGAGGGCTCATATTGACGGATGCATGTGCACATTTCTTTTCAATCATATGCGCTACGCAGCCCCCCCTCCCACGAGTCTCAACACAGAATATAGCGATGCGACTGGGATGTCATTTTCAGTGGACAGAAAGTGGCAAAATGGCCGCCCCCGCAGCTGGCTAAAACCGGGCGGATTTTGCTGCTCAACTCCTATTGCACAAACACCCGAATGCCGTGTTTCGACGAGCGGAGGCGCAGAGAGCGTACTATTTATTGCAAGGCAAATTTGGTGGTCGACTTCCCCTTGAAAACAAATGAGGCGAGTTATCCGCTTGTCTGCAACTCTCAAACAATCAATTTTCATCTTTGACATACCTGTGACAAGAATGTACGTGTTGTTTTTAGGCAGCCGCATCCATGTCGTGTAGTCCTAATTGGGCGAGTGTAAAAGCTCAACTAATAGTCATCAAATGGGAACTCTGATCATATTCATTTGAACCAAAAGCGATCATCTGCATCTTATTCAGACGTGCAATTTCAAAACCGCATCCCTTGAGGCTCGAGACAAACATTCCACTCACTGCAAGTGCACAAAGGATTTCACTCACGTGGCTGTGATTCTGACGCTTGTGGCTCACGCTCCAAATCACATTTAAAAAGCCGTAATTAAAGGCGCATGGCAAAGAAATCAGTCAGCGGCCGAGTTCAATTTGCTTGTTTGTTTACATATGTGCGTGTCTTATGAACAGCTTGGAAAAGTGGACATTTTCTTTCGCATATATCGTGCGTATCCCTCCACCCCCACCCCTCCTGATTACAAGAACGTGACTTATCCTATCCGACATCGGGCTTTAGGTTGTATTTTGGCAGCTCTGCAATTTTCTAGACAGTGCTGACAGCAGCAAGTGACAATATCTTCACCTATAATCTGGATGCACCGAGCAGATTGGCGTCCTCGATGTTTGTATTTATTGAGGCGTCAAGTTCCTCTTCATTCTGAATTTACCAGTACCTCTTCAAAATTGGCCTTATCAAGTCAACGAGGTGTGCTGTGCATCGAAAGCAAGAGATGTCGGCATCCATTGAAATGGACCTCATCAAAAAGCGATCTAGCCAAAGAACAACAAATGAGCGCTCTGCTGACTTCCTCTCAAGTTAAGCTGGAGAAAAAAAACCAAACCGGACAAGAGGTCTTCGCTGAACAGTCAACAGGCCCCTTGTGTCATCGAGGACATATTCACGGGGTAAAGACATAACAAGGAGAAAAACAAGGCAAACAAATGAAGAGAAGTGCAAACAAAGGAAGAAGAAATGGATCAGGTCAACAGAAAGATAGATGGCACCTCATGAGTATGCAAACAGGCCATTTTGTCCTTTCTCTTCCTTCCATGAAACCGACTTCTGCATTCATTCAAATCTGCAATCGCAGCACCTTGCACTTTTAGTCGGACCAACCGCCACCAACCTGCCGGGAATTCGACGATATTTAGGCCATTTAAGGTTGTGCGCATTTCAAAAGGGGAAAGTCCAAAAGATGCCATTCTTGAAGAATGTCTGCGGATATGAATAGGGCCGCCCGCCGCTTCTCCTCTCTCGCCACATGCCCTCGGGAGTTCACCTTTTCAAAAATAACAAATGCCTCAATTAAAATCCCTTTTCAAACAGCGTGCTTATTTCTTCTTGTTATTTATTTTTTGGATAGCGATTGTCCGCCTCGCCCCTGCAGTTCTCCACAAGGGCGTGACGTGTACGGAGGGCACGACGTACGCTCACATGGAAAGAGAAGTAAACAAAGAGACAGACAGGGACACTGAGGTGAAATAGCAAAGGGTGAAAATGTCAAGTGGGGAAGCTTGATGGATGGATGGGTGGATGCGGGGCCTGCAATGATCTGGGCCAGCAGATGGCAGGGTAAGAACACTTAGAATATACGGTCACTTGTGCAGCCACGGCAGTGCGCTTTTCTTTCCCTTCCGTGAAATGCGGTTAAATGCATTAACAACAAAAGTACAAGCGCCTGCACGTACCTGCCCAGATAATTGATCCAATCCCAAACACATTCCTTGATGCTTTCACTGCTTAGTCCGTTCAAGTGCCTTTTTCATGTCAAGTTGAAATCAGACGAGCTTCTCCTTTGGCCTTTAAACTCAACTCAGAAGTATGTCTACAGCAATTGAAAACAGCCGCCGCTGTATACAAAGTGCCGTACACGGAGGCAAAATAATTCATCCCACAACAAACAATAAAACAGGAAATGAGTAACGAAGACACGAGAAAGCACAAAAACAAAAGCCAAAGAATAAAAATGAGTTTGAAGACGGGTTTTAAAGATGGGGCTTGCCCAACATTCATTCCAAAGAGAGCGACCGGCAATGGAAACGGCTCCATCCCCTCCGAGCCGCCGCTTGGTTCTCGGTATCTCGAAATAGTGTCTGGTCCATAGACCTGAGCCATCGGGCAGGCGCGTAGGAGCTCCGAGAGGTCAGCTGGGGCCGGGCCGGTCCAATTTCAACTCACTGACCAGTTGAAGACCCAAGTTGGAGACTGTTGGCTTAAGATAAGGAGCCGGCAGGCCCAGGTCCGCCGGCCCAGGTCCGCCGGGTGGGATGTACAAGGGCCACTGGGACCAAACACCGTCACTTCTGCCTTCTTGACGTGGAAATTCAAGAAATTCAGTGCCAATCAAGTAAGGATGTCGCTGAGATCGAATAATCCAATTGTGGCGTGGTTTGTTTTCAGTGATTTTTTTAAGTCTTCCCTGATCTTCATCAGTTGGGACCGACAATCCACTTTAAACCGATGTCCGATATTGTTATATCGAGTAACATGGTAGACTGGAGGTGTGCCTCGGAGACCAAAGGTCCCGGGTTCAATTCTCTCAGGCCCCCCGATGTGGATGTTGCGCGTTCTCTTTGTGCTTGTGTGTTTCTCCGGGAACTCTGGCTTTCTCCCACATTCCCAAAAAAAAACCACACCCGTCAGGTTCACTGAAGACTCGAAATTGTCCATAGGCGGGAGCGTGAGTGTCAATGGCTCGCTGTCCATACGTGCCCGGTACGCGCATAACAATTCGGAAGAATGCGTTTTTAAGCTCTCATTAGCATTGGGAGAATGAAATGAATCGGGCCTCCGTGAAGAATGTCTGGCTTTCATAAAAGGGCGCTTCTAAATACAAACAAGCAAATCCAAAAAACATGGCCTACATTTTTATTCAAGACCCCTGGACAGAATGGACACCCGAGCTCTATGCTAATGCAGATTAACTGCCTGTTGTTGTTTAACTTTGCTTCATCTCGCTTGCCTTCTTTCAAGCTGCGGGGTGGAAACCGGAGACAAACCTTTTCCATTTTGTCATATGAATGATTGGGCATGTTCATTTCTTTCCAACATTCAGCTCCACACTTCTTTGTGGCCCACCGCGTTGGGCTCAAGCAAGTGTGCTTTTCTTCAGGTCGGGGATGGACGTTGGACTCGCATGAATAAAAACAAATGGGCATGTTCATTTCTTTCCAACATTCAGCTCCACGCTTCTTTGTGGCCCACCGCGTTGGGCTCCAGCAAGTGTGCTTTTCTTCAGGTCGAGGGACGGACGTTGGACTCGCATGACTAAAAACAAGATACTAATTGTTATTCTCTACAGAATCTGTACGGAGGTGCCCTGTTGTGATGCCTGTGTTGTCTGGAGCAAAATCCCAAGATTATCGTTGCAGTCAAGTGGCGCCCTGCATTTTGCCATCATTCCTTAAAGACAGCAAGACGGCTCCCAAAATGTCGGCACGTCTGTCTCACGGTGCTACGGTTCAGTGTTCAAATATTATAGGCGGAAATCCAGGGGCGCTCTGCCTTACGCCTGAACCACGACTCCAATGCCAGTGTCGGATGGAGCCGTTGAGTTCCAGTTGAGGTGAGAAATCAGAACAATAACAACAGCTGATTATCAAAGTGGAATTCAGAGTTGATAAAGTGGATTTGGAAAAGACAACCAGTATCCAATGAGAAAACGCCAAACGTGTACATTTTCCTCAAAGCCCGACCGACCGACTCTGAAAGTTTTCTGTGTGGTCTAACGTCGTTTTCTGTGGAGCAAAACACAATTTCAAAAATGTACACGATTAAAATGAATGGCTTCTTTAGACAAGACCTGATGCTCTCCTCACTATATTTCTTTACACGGGCTCCCAAAATGTCGGCACGTCTGTCTCACGGTGCTACGGTTCAGTGTTCAAATATTATAGGCGGAAATCCAGGGGCGCTCTGCCTCACGCCTGAACCACGACTCCAATGCCAGTGTCGCATGGAGCCGTCGAGTTCCAATGGAGGTGAGAAATCGGAACAATAACAACAGTACCACCCAGTGCTGATACAACGAGTGCTGATTATCAAACTGGAATTCAGAGTTGATAAAGTGGATTCGGAAAAGACAACCGGTGTACAACGAGAAATCGCCAAACGTGTACATTTTCCTCAAAGCCCGACCGACTCTGAAAGTTTTCTGTGTGGTCTAATGTCGTTTTCTGTGGAGCAAAACACAATTTCAAAAATGTACATGATTAAAATGAATGGCTTCTTCAGACAAGACCTGATGCTCTCCTCACTATATTTCTTTACACGCCTAAACTAATAAGATATTTTATCTTGGGACGAAAAGTAATAAGATATAAGCACACATACATCCCCACTTGCCTTTTGGCCTTTCGCTGCGAGCGGCTCGTCATTGTCCAGAATGTCTCCTAACAGTTTCTAAAATGCAACCAAATGCTTCATTTATGATTATCTGTTGTAGAATTTGTCTCCTTTCTGTTGACTGATGTTATAAAGACGAGCACAGATGAGATGGCGAACCGCCCCTCTGGTGATTATGGTACTTACACGTCCAACACGGCGCCAGAAAATAAATCTCTCTGACTGCAATAAAATATGTTTTTTCTCCCATATGAATCATCCGACCACACCGGGCTTCATCTCTGACCATACGACGTTCGCTTCAGGCTTGCAGATTTAGATTTAGAAGATATATGGAGTGAGCGACATATTTACTGGCTGCTGAACTCCATCGGAGACTGCACTTATGGGTCACCATATTAGGCACACCTTCACAATCTAATGAGCTACTATATAACCACTTTATGAAATATTATGCCTTTAAAAAGCCAATAAATCATCGGCTCTATCAAGGTTGTACTATTTCATTTAGATTATTCAGCTCGCGCTCCTAAAAATATATTGTTGAGCATCAATATACACCCGGGGCGGCCAGTCTTTTTGGACCGAAGATCTACTTTTAAGGCAAGCAACCTCTCACCGGATCGCCATTCTTTGCCAGTGCCATCGGTGAACTGTACATCGAAACAAATGTTGAATGAGCATCGCATAAAAATAATCATTTTGAAATTTCCTCGCTCCTCAATATTCCAGTCGACGCCAGCTGCATGATAGCAACGTAGAAGCATTTGGGAATGACACCAACATAAACCGAGCGGAGTCAGTGCATACTGAAACACGTACAGTAGTGCCTGCGTTGTCTTTTGTAGGTGAAGAACGCAAGGGTCCTGAGACCCCCCATTTTCCAACACCAGATCTGAATAAAGCTTCCCTGATGGTGTTCTGGCAGTGTCGTTTCTCCCAGAAGAGGAAATCTTGTGTCACAACAGGGGGATTATTTGTCGAATTTCTTTTTTTAAGTCATATCCAATAGTCACAGGTGAAGATTTGAAGAACGTTTCTATTTTGAAATGCAACAACAGACTTTGATAAAACTTTTGGTTGGCATCGCCGTATAATGTAGCGCAGGTGTACCGGTACTCAATTGACGGCCCGCTGGGCACCAATTTGAGGCCCCTGAACCTTTTCCAAACATCACACGAGATTAAGCATTCTCATGACACAGCTTCCACAAGCCACGCTTCGTTTGGATGACCTCACCGTGCGGTCGCTTAGCCCATTCATTGTGCAGCATTGTGAAACGTGGACCGTGACATCGGCTTGCACCAAAGACACGCAGGACAACCTTCTGGAATGGCCCAAAACTCAATTCATTGTGAGAGGAAATATGATCTCTTCATATCTATTGTGTTAGTGTCTCAAATACTTCTTACTTTTGTATTCATTTGTTCTTGAGTGGACCATTCTTTCTGTACGTTCACAATCTAATGAGCTACTATATAACCACTTTATGAAATATTATGCCTTTAAAAAGCCAATAAATCATCGGCTCTATCAAGGTTGTACTATTTCATTTAGATTATTCAGCTCGAGCTCCTAAAAATATATTGTTGAGCATCAATATACACCCGGGGCGCCCAGTCTTTTTGGACCGAAGATCTACTTTTAAGGCAAGCAACCTCTCACCGGATCGCCATTCTTTGCCAGTGCCATCGGTGAATTGTACATCGAAACAAATGTTGAATGAGCATCGCATAAAAATAATCATTTTGAAATTTCCCCGCTCCTCAATATTCCAGTCGACGCCAGCTGCATGATAGGAACGTAGAAGCATTTGGGAATGACACCAACATAAACCGAGCGGAGTCAGTGCATACTGAAACACGTACAGTAGTGCCTGCGTTGTCTTCTGGAGGTGAAGAACGCAAGGGCCCTGAGATGGGGGGGGGGATTATTTGTCCAATTTTTTTTTTTAAAGTCATATCCAATAGTCACACGTGAAGATTTGAAGAACGTTTGTATTTTGAAATGCAACAACAGACTTTGATCAAACTTTTGGTTGGCATCGCCGTATAACGTAGCGCAAGTGTACTCAATTGACGGCCCGCTGGGCACCAATTTGAGGCCCCTGAACCCTTTCCAAACATCACACGAGATTTAGCATTCTCATTACACAGCTTCCTTCCACAAGCCACACTTCGTTTACATTTGTATTCATTTATTCTTGAGTGAACCATTCTTTCTGTACAGTTGTGTTGTCAACATGTCGGTATTTGAACGGCTCTTTATTCAGTCACTTCAGAATGACTCATGGATCGTCCCGAACTTTTTCACCGGCAGTACTGGCCTCAAATTATCCGCTCAACCCTAAACAGAGTTTTACCTCACTGCGTTTCACCTTGCCGAGTCACAGTGGGGCAGGGCGTGTTGAGGCAGACATCAATTTTAAGGTGGTAAGAATGTTTGGGTGGCTCAGCCCTTTCAAATGAAATGGACGGCATCCCGGGGAGGCCTATCAAAAATGATTAAAAAGGGTGGAAGACCGCATGTGTGTAAATCGTCAAGACGAGTCGGCACAGGCTCGCCGACCCACAACGGAGAGGCAGGAAGCTTTTTAGCATTTCAGCGCATAGCAACCTGCTTAGCCTGCAGCACCGATCTTAACGTGGTCTCTTTCAAACTACTGCTCTCTCGCTCTCAACTTTCGCCACTCCTGCATAAAAATATTCAAGTCAAGTTGCTGGTTCGCTCAAGACAAGAATGTTTCTGTTGGTGTTAGCGTCAAACCGGAGCTGCAACCTGGTATGCGACGTTTGTGTACAATACCGTGGGTGCGTTTTAGGGCCTTCCAAACACTAAGTTGAGGTGAGCTTTTCTCATGGGGCAGTGCTGATCTTCAACCTAAACAGAGTTTTATCTCACTGATAGAACTTGGAAACGGATCATTTGGTTTAAAACTCTGACAGAAATCGGATTTGACTGGCGCTCGATAAAACCGATGGCAATAAGGCTTCAAACACGTAAACGTAGGTCGGCAACAGCGTTTTTTCATCACTTCAGGGGCTTCAATGGATTATGAGGGGGGTCCTTGGGAATTAAAAAATAAAAAATAAATCTCCCAATGTATATGGTCCCTGGAAACAAAACATTTGAGAGAACCTCTGCAAGAAGTGACTTTTTGCTGATAGGCTCCACTGTGTTTCCGGGCAACCACATTTTAGTCCAACGTGGACAGGATGGACGTCTTTCTCTCGAAAAAAATGCCATCAATTTCCGAAGTGCGTGAGTTGGTGGTCATAGGATTTTGTACCATCTCACGCCACAACTTCATTTGAGAGCAGAATAGAACAAAAGCAACGGTACTTCCAAACTTGAGCCCGTGCAGCAGTGGCACTTGTTTCTCCACTCGCTGCCTCTTCTCTTTCCCCTTTCCAAGTTGCATCATAACTGGACCGAGGCACTTCCATTCACCACAATGGCGCGCCACGTTTTCATGTCAAGTATCTGATATGTCATTATTGACTCTGAGCGTTTATCCTCTTCTTCATCTTGACAGTATAAAGAATGGCCTGGCGGCACTTGGCCAAGACTGGAAGTATTTTTATTTATTTATTCCCCCCCCCCCATGTGTGGATGAGGTCTGTGCTCACCGTTGTGACTAATGGGAAGCCCTAAAGGACTTTAGGGGGCATCACTCAAAAGTTTGGAACACTTAGAAAAGAATATCACTCTGTATATGTTTGAAACTCACTTTGGGTTGTTTTTTCCCCCATCGCAAACGACGCTAAAGATTTGGTACGGTGGAAATCAAGATGCTTTGGAAGGAGATAATTAAACTGTCACACCGCACCCCACTTAATATGGGTATCCTTTTGTCCCTAGACTACTTTGTCTCAGTGAGGCGACCTTGGGAGTCTACGAGCTCATCGCTCCCAGCTCCCCACGAGCCCCGAACGGAGCTCCTCTCTGTCTCAAATTAAAGATAAGGTCTGCCTGCTGCCGACTCGGTGTTCGGTAGCTACCCTACCTTTGGCATGTGGTCGTGGCTAATTACTTTGAGCTGTTAAGGGAGACATATCTGGGGAGACAGGCAGGAGGGGAGACCTACAAACCCAATTTATATGATTTTTCCATCGCCCCTTATAGCTTTGTGCGACTTGTTGGATCGACGGGTTCAATGTTCATTTCAAACACGGTCATATTACAGTAACCTGTGTTTAAGTACGGAGTTACTGGCATCATAGTGGTGCTCGGTACCACCGGAAGCATTTGGTCCGCTGACCTGAAGGACCGGGCAGGGATGTAGAGGGAGGAGCTTAAAATGTACAGGGAGCTCGTGAAGGGAAGCCACAATTGGAGTTTTGCCTCTACGAGCTCCAGTTATTTCGCAATCTAACTGCAGTTCTCATGAAAAACTCTCGAAAAGAAATCCTCGCCGTTCAAAATCCTCATCAAGTTTCGTCAATGGTCATGTCAGGGATGGGGTTTCTCAAGCGCTCCGCCTGGTAAACTGCTCCATTTAACTTCGCTCCGACTCCCACCGGCTCATTGCTAAATAAGGATATCAATTAGGCTGAAGCACTCAGCAAAGGCTCCCAAGTTAACCATCAGCCGAGGCATGAATGGATCTTTAGGGATATTGACTGCCGCGGCAATAGGTTGGTAAGTGGGCTGACCAAGGGGTAATTAAAGCAGCGTTATCATCTCACACCGTTTATGGTTCTTCTGTGGCCATTCGCGCAAGAACAGATGCACGTGGCCCCTAAGAACACCGCAGACAAAGAAAGGGAACATGTTGAGTGGATCGAGGACTGTCGCAGTCACGTACTGTAAATAGAAAATCCGTTTCTGTGTAAATCTGGACATGGATGACATTTTTAACCCAAGAAAATGATACAATTGATCAATAAATATAATGAGAGTGGTGTCATTGGCAAACGGCAGATATGTCTGCTTTTTATTCTTGAATGTTTATCAGCACATGAGTTTTAGGCTCCTGCAGTCATGCCAACGGTAAACGGGCTGCCACTCACATACTCAAAGCGCCGTTGCCTCATTCACCGACTGGTGATGCAGAACCGGGACCAAGTGGAGGGGGTTCCGTCGCTTGCTCAAGGACACTTTGACATAGCCGCAACGGCCGGGCATCGAACCAGCAACCTCCGGGTTAGGGAAACAGACCGCGCTACCACCCGGCCGTGCCGCTCCCACCCTACAGTATTACTCTGGTTAGAGAGAGAGAGAGAGAGAGAGAGAGCATCATTACTGTATGGGCACACGGATTGTTTGATTGCTCAAAGTGATTCGCTTTGAAAAGAGGAGTTCGTGCATATATGTTGAGCTTGCAGATGAAAATTGGTTAAAAGTCAATTAATGGACTGATTTTGTACCTAATTACTCACGCGTTTCACCTTGCAAAGGCACCTTGAGGAGCTAAATTTAAAAGTAAAAAAAGGTCAGTAAGTCCCTCGTACAATTAAGCCAGGAATTTCCAACGAATTCCATCATTATCGCAGAGATGACAACGTGTCTCTTTTGGCCAATGAACTACTTCTCGTTCGCTGTTAGACCAGCCCCTTTGATAAGTTAAGATAAGATAAGGTAAGAATCCTCACGATGTCTCGCAATGGAGAAATTCCCAATTTACAGCAGCAAAATGATGAAAGGGAGAAGCAAGCAGAAGAATAAAAGGAAAATGATTAAAAAATATCAAATATGATGCATTCGCAATGTACAGGAAACACGCTCACGACATTGTTGCAATTAAAGGCCTGTTTTGTTTTTTTACCGCAACGGCCATACCGGTTGGGGCCTTTCAAACAGTAATAGCTTCTCTTTAATTTTGCCAGCCTTGCACAAGGCTCGAACGCTTATCAAGATGAACTATTTATGTTTCGCTATCAAATACATTCATTTGAAAAAATGTAATTATGATGTATCGCTGGCATCAAATGAAAGCCCCGTCTTCTCGAGGTGTTAATTTGAGTATGTGAACTTTATACTCGGAACTAATTGGTTGCTGTTGAAATCCCCAGAATGTGAGTAATTTGATCAGGTATTCCATAACCATTGTACAATTTAATTTGAGTCATTTAATTGGATTTGACTGCTCATTTCTGGGCCATTCGCCAATCAGTATTCAAGGACTGTGGAGGTGTCCTGAGGCAAACACGCACAGTAGCTACCACTGGATTTCTGCAATACAGAACATAGATGAATATAAATACTGTTCATCAATGAATTCTCTATCGATCTATCAAGCTATTTGCCGATCAGATCGGAGGGTGGACCCAATTTGTGTTAATATAGAAAATGTGCCCGCCATTGTTTGTGTAAAACGCCGCAAGGTGAAGATCTTAACTGCTAAGCAATGGTTACTTACTTCTCGTTATTCTTCAGGTCAGCTGTAATAACAACCTGATATGTTTACGCGCGGCATTTGTTTTGTTTTTTTCTCTTACCCGACGACGAGAGAGAGGTGGCGCTTCATCAATTGCATTGAAAGCAGACAAGACTATCGTCTTCCATTGTCTTTGAACAAATTGAGATTGTCCCCCGCTTTCAATGTCATTGACGAGGCACCGCTGAGGAGTTTATCTGTCCTCGGAGGCTCAGCCATCTCATCTTAGTGATGGCCGAGGCCCGGAGACTCAGAGGCGGCAGCCGAGACGGCATCCCCTCCCATGGTTGATGTGCTGCGAAAATTGCGTGATGACCACACGTTGAGGGAACGGCGACTTGGTCAAATGAGGGAGGGAAGAGAGAAGGGAGACGGAGAGAGGCCCACGGGGCAAGACCGGCGCTGTCTCGGCCGGACCCTTTTCATTGAGCCAGAGACGAACGAAGAGGACACCGCTGCTCTGCATCAGCCTTATGTAGTATTCATAGCAGCGGGTCCTTCCAACACAATTTGTGACCTCCACCCCAGAGGAGGAACATTAGAGTTTAACAATAGGCCGCTCTGTAGGGAGCTCGAGTCCGCTGAGACTCGGGCAAACAACTTTTTTTTTTTTATATATTGTGTCTTTTCTGGGAATTCCACAATAAAATGACCGTTATTTATCATGACCAACCTCTTTATCATTTAGTCAATAAAGGCCTTTCCACTTTCTCCCTCTCTCGTTCCCTCCATCGTGGTCTGGGAGTCAGATATCTGTATTAGTCCCCCCACCCCCCCCCACCCCTTCCCAGCCTCGGGGCTGGCTGTGTCAAAAGCTAAATCATGATCAGCTATGGCTTTCTGGCTAAATTGTGTATGAAGGCTGCAGGGGGGAAAAGGTGCACATGTTCATTATTGGTGACACTGAGGAAAAAGGGAGAAGTTTGGTGCGCGTGCTAAAAACAACAAGGATGTGTTACTGCGTGAATGAATGCATCATGGATCTTTGCCGGTCTGAATTTTCATTTTATAAATGCAAATTGTGTAACATTATCATGCAGCCATTACCCCCCCTATTTGTATATTATGGTCGAAACTTTGTCTGCCGCTTCCAAACAAACCTCACTCACCGGAGTCTCACGACTTGTTTAGATGTGCATACAAATGATATTGCTTTTCTTAGCAAGTTCTGAAATCCAAACAATTTCTTCCATGCCTGGAGGATATTTGAAACTAAACCGATTTCTAAAAAGTCATGGGCCTCAATCATCACCGCAGATTCCGATGTAATCAGAGCATACTGATATTAGACATTGGTATTAGTGCTGTCAAGTGATTAAAAAAAAAAAAATACACATTCGACTTCTATTTTCTGTCAAGCTCACAACAAACATTTCCTTGAGTAAATTCTTGGAATGAATGTCAAATCATCAAACAGAAATGACATTTCGATTTAAAGACCGCTCTAATAAGTGTCTTTGATTACTGGCTGCTCCTGTAAAATACAGCCGTCGAACAAAAAAAAAAAATCACAACAGTGCATTTAATGGATATTCAGCAACACCTGAAGGACAGTGTGAAATAACAATTCAGACTTTCCGAATTTACTGTAATATGGTCGCCTTTTGGTCATAGAAAAAAATGGTACGCAGCTTCACACATTTGCAGGAGTTAAAAAAAAAAAAAAAAATTGTTACAGGGAAATAATGCGACCACATTTAATGAAAGGTTAAATTTTCATTTACTCACTATTGACTGAGCTGAAAGGGCCATTATTTATTGTATTGGCATGATGTGGCCCATTAGTGCTGTATTGGAATTGCTTTGGCTTCCTCCTCTCCCCTTTTTTCTCCCCGTTCTTCAGCGTTGAGCAATCGCTCCAAGCTAAAGTGTGAGGAAAGACCTGTCTCTGAGCGTGCGTGCGCGTGCATGCGGCAAGCGCCGCAAAAACAACTCCTCAAAACTTTTTCCGGCTGAATTCTCGCTCTTCATTTTCACATTGTCAGCGCGGTGGCATGGCGATTTTGCCATTGATCCGTTGCTCTCTTGATCTCACCGGCACATCGATGACAATCTAATTCCTTTCAGCAGATTTTATCGGCCAATGTCCCCGCAAAGTGACAAGACACATTGCGGCCGCGTGTAACTTAATCAAAAAAGGTGCTCCGTTCAATCCAGATTGAGTCACGAGGCAGTTGGGCTCCAAGAAATGTGGCACATTCATTTAAAGATGTTCTCTAATTGCGGTCGGTGGCGAAGACACAAGCGCCGCTTGAATGTAGATCGTACAAACCCTCGACCGCGCGGTTTTGGTCAAAACGTGACCTCGTTGCAATAATGAGGCAACATCTGCATCATGATGAGCAAAGTTTTTCCTGGGGCCAAAGTTGACTCCCATATCCAAACGCCAGGTCAATATCTTGTAGGTTAATAAGCTTGCAGAGGCTGTTTTAGACTTGTTTGGAATAAGGAGTTAGCAAAGGCGCATTTACTTGAAGATGCGTGCTTTCAAGCGGACACTTCACTGCACTTGATTAAGCGGGATCGAGTCGGACCAACTTTTGACATCTTTACCACGCACGTAGGGCCCGTATCCCACTGAGTGGCCAACGTTTGAATGTCCATGTTTTTTCTCAGGGTTCGGTGAATGTCGCAAACGGTCGCAAGGACGAACCGTCGCAGAAAATCAACATTCACAACGTCTGCAAACAGTTCGGTGGGATACGTGCTTAGCTATTTGTGATCTTAAACATCATTGAATATCCGTTTGTGGGAAACTCGCGTTAAATTGTACTATCCATCCATTCTCGAGCGCTCATCCGCGGTGGGGTCGCGGGGGCTACGGCTTTTGCAAGGAAGCCCAGACTTTCCTCTGCCCAGCCACTTTTCTTCTTTGATGTTAACTGTTCTGCAAAGCTCTTTGTTTGTTTCAACTACAGTTGCTGTGAAAGCGCTACATACATAACGATATAGTGGATGGTACTTCTTCCGGGGGGGATCCCAAGGCGGTCCCAGGCCAGGACAAAGTTTTTTCCATCCAGTATTTCTGTGATATGTCGTTGCTTGGGGATGAAGCTAAATAAAGGCACTGTGACAGAGGGCGCAGATGGTACGTGTATTCGACAGATTGGTGTGACCGAGTACATTTCGTGTTGCACAAAGACAACATCTTAGCCACCACTCCCCCCCTGTCCTACTTTGTACCAGATAGGTCGTATGCGACCGATGGTTCCCATCTGATCATTTGCACAAAGACAACATCTTAGCCACCACTCCCCCCGTCCTACTTTGTACCAGATAGCTCGTATGCGACCGATGGTTCCCATCTGATCAATTACAGTCAACATGCACCTTTTGGCCTGTACAAATGGGACCCAAAAAGGCATATTCTGCCCCACCCATTGCATGAACTCGTCTATGTTTGCATTGCCTTGGTGAGATGCCTTGCGTCAAGACCCCAACACATTTAAATTTACCCTCGGCGGTCAACGTGCACCTACACGCGGCACCTACACTCGTCAAATGTTATGGCTCGGTCGTTTCCCTTTAACGCAGTTTCTTTCCTCCTGTTTCCGAAACTGCGCATAAACAGCATGGGGCTTTACGGTCTTGTTTTGCGTCTGTCGGTGCGCCATGCCAGCATCCGACACCAGCTCCCTGCCACTTTCACAGGCTGTAAACATCTGGGCAAGGCCTTTCATCTGCTGGACGTGGCAAAGGGACCCAGGGGCTCGGGATTAACGCCACGATAAAAGCTGGCTCCTGCACTTGGTTTAGCAAGCGTCAAGCTTGCCACAGTGACAAGCTGTGTTTGAAACAGCAAAAGAGGGGGCCAAGGGTGGGGTGGGGGGGCACTTTACAGCCCAACACCATAAATTAATAGTTTCCTCCAGAAGACAAACTCGTTCCAGTGTAGACTCATTAATTAAAACGGCATGTTGCATTTTTAAGGGTTTTTTTTCTAGTTAAGTGGTGTTTCTCCATGTTTTCATTATGACTGATGCTTAAAAAACACAATCCGGTCCACTTGTTGTTTAAGCAACATTCGTCGTAAACTAAGACTTTAATGTCGACTTCAAGGCATACCTTTGCTGATTAGAATGCTCGTGGATCAGCACAGACACCTCAGATGGTTTTGTTAGCATGAGCATCCAGATTTCAAGACATCCATTGAGTAGATTACAAAACAAATAACGTTGCTTCGAAGAATCTTTTCGAACGGGGGTGTCCAAACTTTTTTCCTTTGAGGGCCGCATCCAGAAAGCTGGAAGGACAACAGGGCCATTTTGAAATTTGTCAACATTTTGAAACACGCCGAGGTCAGTCAAGAAAGCAATTCTAGATTGTTTGGATTGTCGAGTTCATTTCATCCGCTTTCTGTTCAAGGCATTAAGGAAAATAGTTGATGGTTTATCCACCCTGCTGGGGTGGCCAACGACCCTCTGACAGAATATATCCAGCTCTGCGCTTCACAGCAGCCGAATCCCAACACCACATTGAGAATTTAAAAAAAAAAAAAAAAAAACAGAACAAACAGTTGTAAGGTGACCATTTTTTTTTTTAGTTACTTGAGGATCATTCATGCGACATCGTCACAAGTCAACCAGAGACCTACATGAGACCTACTTCTACATTCTACAGTAGGATACTTGCAAATCATCACTAAGTTCCTAATGGCCCAACCCCAATCAATCCAACTCAAGCAACTCAACTTTGAGATCCTGTTACGTGGGGACCTCGTACATCAAGTGCCGGGCATTTTTGTTCTCTTTATTGAGAGAGAGAGAGAAAAGGGGGCTGAGTGTTTTGGAATCATTCTTTTTTTTTTTTTTTTTCCCTCTGGACAATTTTTCAAAAGAACACCAAAAGCTTTCCTTTTGGGGATTTTAGGTTGGTGGAGAAGAAAAGAACTGGTGATAAAATTGATGAGTGGCAGATTGACGGATTTTAGCCCTGCACTGGGGTAGAAACAAAATATGAGAGATTAAAAAAAAAAAAAGTCTCAAATTGTCCAAAGTTACTTTTGAACGATGGCTACGTGCACATCGCTTGACATTGTTGGTGGTGTCAATGTCAGGGCCGGGTCTGGTTCTTTGTGTGTGACGCAATTGGTAACGTCTATGGCCACGACTATTAAAAATAATACATTGATTCTGTATCGACTTTTTCTCGATATGCAAAGGAACTATTTCCAACTAGTACGTTAATAAAATGCCTCTTGATAATGCCTCCTGAATACAGAATTCCCAAAGCAAAACTGTTTTCTTCCACTTTCTGCTCCGTGTCGAGTTCTGATTTTTGAACACGTGACATTGATGATTCATTTTGATCCTCAAGTCAAAAGTGCTCCAAAGGTTGCCAGTTGAGTGCGGATTGCTCTTGATTTAGTTCTGCAAGTAGGCAGGGCACACGTTTCGTGCCGTTAGTTCTCACGGGGAATATTTATTGTTCTTCACAATCACATGTATTTAATGTCGGTTTGCGATGGCATCAGTGGTCGTTTCTAATCAACCCAAAAAAATGACACATGAAAGAGAGTAAATGTCAGATTGCGTGAAAAAAATGTTTCCGAAATGTCTTTGGAAAAAGTAACGAAACGATTCCTGACATGCGGGCTAACTCGAAGCGTTTTGCATTGCCCATGTTCTGGGCCGTTTGCATTTGCACACACGACCTCAAAAGTGAAAACAAATACATTTGCAGAACCCGCTTCTCGACCCGCACTTCCAACGATACAATTTCGGACCTCTTCGGACACAAACAGTTTCTATTGTACTCTGAAAATATTCATTTTTACCAACCTGCGATCGGAAGTCAGCAAAACGGACGTTTCGCCCCGTTCGAGACTGGTGAGCGTTCTTCCTCGGTGCGCAGGTCTACTCTCGAACATTGTGCGCTATCCGCCATCTAGCGGTCGGCATGTGGGACTGCACGCGACTCGAACGAGTCAGAATGGACCCGGACGCGTTCGATTTGAATGATCGAGAGATACGTCAAAGAATCAAAGTAAAAACTGCATGGGTTCCTGTTTTTAATCTTTTTTTTTTTATTTTAGATCAAGTTCTTTTGCATATGCATGGAAAGCACAAGAGAAAATGTCCCTTTGCTCACAAAAAAGATCGCTGTAAATCAATGGAATCTTAATGTAAAATTATAATATTTGATTAGAACGCTCAAATATGAACTTGATTCTTTCTTCTCAATCAATGTCTCCTCTTAAAAGTTTAATGAGGAACCATTAAACAATGTGTTTAGCACATTGATCCTCGAAGAAAACAAGTAATCATCAACAGCCACTAGTGACTTTCCATTTGTTACAGAGGAGTGACTGAGCAGTCCTTCATCCCACTGCCTCCGTTTCATTTATTTCTCCATTCTCCTAACTTCACACTTTCCCCACATCACATTCAATCCCCATTTCGGGGTCTGACAATATAGCCCCCTCCGCTCCCCGAAAGGACACAGGTGACTGAGCCCATGACTGCCCCGGCGTCAAGAGGATGATACATAACAGTTCAGGCTCCGATGACAAATCCAGCCGACACTGGGCAGAGAAGAGACATATTGATTTTCCAATGATTAATAAGTGGAAAATAATTGTGTTTCATTAAGATGGATGGAGTTTCATTTAGTCCTGTCTCCTCCTCTTCACTTCAGCACCAGGCAGGCAATCAAATCTGCTCTTACTGGAAGCCATTACCCTGCCATGGCAACACAGCCACCCACTTGTAGTTCTGCAGGTGCATTTTCTGGATTTCTTTCTGACGCAGTCGTTGCGGCACAAAGTAAACAGACAAACAAACAAAAAACAGCAAGCAGAACTTTAAACGGCAGTGTCTCGTCCAGGGGTCTCACTCAAAGAGCCATTTTGACCCGGTTTCCACGGAAAAGACAACCCCGGGAGCTCAAACACACACAAACACAAACACAGACACACACACACACGCGTGCGCACTTATATGTCATGTCTTTGTTTATGGTAGTTGCTTGTTGTTGCAATACTAGTGTAGCCTACAGTACCGGAGACAAATTCCTTGTGTGTGTTCTACATACTTGGAGAATTGTGGTTTATATGGCTGCCCTACAGTACCGGAGACAAATTCCTTGTGTGTGTTCGACATACTTGGCCACTAAAGATGATTCTGAATGACTTTTATGTTGTCAGAATGGTGATTTATATGGCTGTTGTTTTTCCAAGACATCTCAACCAGTTTTGTCAAGAATTTGTGGAAAAAAACTATCCAGAACTTTGTATTGAGAGCCCATTCCGGCTCGTGATGATGTCACCGCACCGAATGTTATCAAGTGTCCAATAGCACGACATGTGCTTGAGAGGATGAAGCCATGTGAGAGGCTGTTCCCCTTGAGCTGTTATGGCGGTGGGGGAGGGGCCCTGCATCCCGGTTCTCCATTCCAACGTTCCCGGGTACCGCTTTAATGTTCATCTAATGACATCCCCCTCCAAGTTGGTGTCATGCTCCATCAGCAATCATAATTGTAAAAGTGATTCATTGACTGATGTTGTCAACATTGCTCCTGTCAGAAGAGCAACGGATAGGCCGCAAAGAGAATTGGGCTCTCTAATGAATATATCAATAACCGGTGACAGGTGAGAGAGTGCTCCCGATGGGCTTTCAAATAAGCACTAACACCTCAGTTCATTTGTTTTGCGCAAACCCTAAAAGAGTCTCCGGTAAATATATTTTTTTTCTCCCCATCTATAGCTTGACGAGAGCGTCGGCCTGCGCCGCTCCTGCACGTGTTGTTTTTTTTTTTGCTCTGTAACAGATACGGCGTCATCGGTTCATAAATTGGAAGTCACACGTGGATGATGTCAAAAGGAAAATGTGAAAAATCACAAAGAAGCAACGAATTCACCATGGATCAAACGAGACACAGTGAAATGTTCGGATCTGATTGAGTTTAAAAGCGCAAAATCAATGTACAAAGGACACAATCACCTGCTCTGCCACAAGACTCAGAAGTTGTTGCTCTGACGTAAGGGGGGAGTAGCCTGGACAAAAAAACAAAACAAAGAAGAACAAGAATTAAGCAAAGGTATATTTCTGAAATTGTTGTTAATTCGGAATCATGTCGAAGTGGCCTGAGTGGCTTGCCTAAGCCGAAGTGCAGTTGTACACTTGGGGAGGTCAACGTCTCTCCTCTGCTGCATTGTACACTGGCCATCCTGCCGCAGGTACGGCGGACAAAAATGTGGCCGAGACGCAATTAAAGGGGCGCCGGGGTGCTTCATTGTCACATCTCTCTCTCTCTCTGTCTGCCCGCCGCATTGATGGCATCTCAATTGCCAGTGTCGGCCTCTTAATGGCTGATTTATTTCATTTTAATATCCTTGTCATGGAGGTACGGCCGGGGCTGGAGGTCTCCTCATGGGGGCCGGGGGCGGGGCCTGTTCCCCCGACTGTCTCCAACGGCAACGCTTGGTTCCAAAGACCTCCTGAGGCCACGGGGTTGCTTTAGGGGTTACTCGAGACTTATTTGGTATTTTAAAAACTATTTGCGAGCATTCTTTTCTCTGAGGGTTTTTTTTTTTTAAGATTTGGTCGCAGGAAAAGAAAACTGCATGTTTTAATATGATGGATGGTGGGATGTGTGTATATATATTCTATATCCAAATTAAAAACGATGATCCGCAACATCATATACGCAGCAGCATTTGCAGTGTATTTATTTTCCCGTTTGCTTTTGTAGGACAATGGCAACGCCGTTCCCGAGAGCTAGTCAATTGACCGGAACCCGTGCCATTTAACACACTATTAATCGACTAATGTGCGTGACGTCACCGCGCGACATCGGTGGACGACGTCCACGGGGCCTAATCAGAGTGGATTACGGGAAATTAGCCCTAAACAAGCCGTGATCCTGCCTTTTCGAAGCATCGCAGGGGTGCGCAAAGGTGATTATTATAATCGCTTAATTCCGTGATGAGACGACGCGCTCTCTTGAGCCGTTTCCCGGACGCCGGTGCGCACGTCATCGATATCGTGACTCCCCGCGTTGTCTGATTCAAGCCACGCGATTAATGAACAGGCAAAAGACAAGCGCGCGGCCGCCATTCTTGCGAATCGATTCCTCACGGCGAGGAGGCCCCTTTTGCAGATCCTCCATCATGTTGCTCATCAGACACTTTTAGCGGACGCGCCGAGTCAGTCATCGAGCGTGTGGGTGTGATAATCAACACCGATGTATTTAGTTTTGACTGTGCGTGCAAGTATAGGGGGAGGAGTTAATCCATACGGTGCGACGATTATGCGCAAAGGTATTCAGCGGAACGTACGGACTTTTTTTGTTCAACGTGTCCGTGTAATTGCATTAGGAAAATTACGTTTTGCTTTTCTTGGAAATGACACAATGAAAGAAAGAGACGGAACACGTGTCGTGCACAGTATCCTCCCTAACAGCCACCATTGACAGTCTACCCCCCCCCACCCCACTCCTAATTTTTTCCCCATCAGCATAAGAGGCTTTGAATGCGAATGTCTCGATCGGCGTGTGCAATTGCGCTTCCAAGAACAGGATGTAATCCGAACACTTTGGAAAGTGACATTCGTAATATACAAGAGAAATAGTGCATTTTGAAAGGAAAAAAAGAAAACAAAATATGCCCCCCCCCACACACACACACACAGACAGACACATCCTCTCCCATGACTGCATGAAAATTATTGCCATTTTCGATGCAAACATCGTTTCTTCCACTTTGTGCTCTCTGACTGATTTACAGAGACATCCCATGAATGAAATTCAAGTAACTAACGTTTTGAAAAATGCTCACCTAGCTTCAGTTTTTATTTGTTTGAATTCTGGCTCCGAATGTGGAGCTAGAATTCAGCCGCTGTTGAGCGCAGGGCCGGACCTATTCTGTGAGACAGAGGGCTGTTGTTACCGCTTGCATTTTTGTCATTCGACGTCACCACGACGAGCCACGTTATTGACATCTGCCATATTTTCACCTTAATTGGCTACGTCAACAACTGGACACCGTCATCAGCGTGTCCTTCGAAAGAGTTTTCGTGCAGAAATGCTGGTCGCTGCAGTTAGGCTGGGCGCTGATGTTTATCCTCGCAGTATCCGATATTTGTTCAGACGTCTTCCCGTTCCGTTTCGGTGTGCCCCTCCCCGCACCGCCCAAGCGTATTGCAGCGACGCCGGTCATGGTTCAAAGCGGAGATTACCTCGAATTGCCTTCAAAATATGCTGGTAAGCGTTGACGCTTTTTTTTTTGCCTCGCACACGGCTTTCTCCGCCTGTCCACAGGAAAATAAACAGATGTACGTTACGTGTTTAGAAGTGCGAGGGATGATGGATTGCAAGAACGCAGATAGCGGTAATTATCGGAAAACCATTAACATTCCGACACTATCCATACCCCGACACATTCTGTTCACGCACTTTGGACGCGGGACTTTTTCGGATAGACGGCGCGCGGGGAAGCGACGCTGGGCGGAATAAAGACTCGACCGCAACTCGTCTTGCCCTCGGGTTGTCTTTATCCCGTATTTCTTTTCATCCGTGGATTCCTCGTGCCTCTTTTCTCCCCTGCGCCAAGGTGCAGGAGCTTTGCTGTAATGTGGAGTGGATGGGAACGGCGATGGGATGCATTGTTCCCCTTTGACAGCGTCTCAATAGCTAATCTCTGAGTGTCTTGGATTTCCTTCAATCTATTAACCATAATGGCGTATATTTAGTGCTTTCGAACTTCGCCTTGGGCTTCTGTCACCCAAACGCAGCGTTGGAAGGGAGAGCATGTCAAAGCAACGGAACCGCGCGCGCGGTCGGTTTTGTTTGTTTGTTTGTTTGTTTGGGGTGGGGTTTTTTGCTTTTTGTCAGGGCTTGAAAGCATTTTGTTTACATCGGCGGAGAGACGACCATTTATTTTGTCATTGACAGGAATAGGAGCTGAATGGAGGCAATGTTCGCCTCAAAGGTAGCAGAAGCGCTGCTGTATTTCCTCGCTGGGTGGGAACAAATCCAGCGGCAATCCAGAACAGGGCCGTCCGAACGTTTGCGTTTGAAGGGCCGCATCCGGAAAAACGGAAGGTTTCAAATTCACGTGGCCGGGCAGAAGCGCACCGCAATGTGGCGAGGGGATGATTAATATAGCGTTGAGCCCCGTTCATTTCTATCCGATGCAACACGGTGACATTTTTCTTCACTCGAAACGCTTCAAACGCGGGGTGCGGCCGGAGCGGCACTTGCGCTCACTTCAATGGTTAAAATTGATTCGAGAAACGCGCAAAAGGGGTGAGCATTCATTGAATGTCCCGTACAAGTCGTGAGATCGAGCCTTCAAGGGACAAACAACCCGATGAGGTGGGAAAAAACGGTTGTTCCTCTGCGTTGTATTCATCTGTGATCCCATTGGAGTCAATTTGGGTCTCAGAACGGTTTTATTTGTCCGACGTATGTGCATAAAATGAGCTGAGACCGGCGTTACACTCGGACGGTTGGCGTGGCTATTGGGGGAATTGGCAAATGTGGGATAATGATTCATAGTACACTCAAGAGCGTTTAAAAAAAAATCTTTTTTTTTTTTTCAAGACAACTAATGGTAAACGACAACACTGTAAAATAGTAATCGGATATATTTCTCATTTTACCATTGAGAGGAGCTTAAAAGCGCCGACATTTGTTAGAATCAAACCAAATAACCAGATTGCGACATAAATAAACCAAAGCCATTTCCAGGTTAACAAAAGAGTTTGACATGTGACGAGTGTCGTGAAAAAAAAATACAATTTTGCGTGCTTTCAGATCCGGATCCAGAAAAAAAAAAACAAACAAACCAAAACTCCCCTTTTTTTTTCCCCATTTATCTTAACGTGTCCAACCTTTTCCTTTTTTAATCACACCATCGCTTGCCTTTTAAAGGTTTGCAAAAATCAACATCAGATCAAGCATGTGACCCCCACTTCCACGGACCTTTGAGGCTTGGAAAAACTCGATTTGTACCAATCAGCCGGGGCGGACGCTTGACTCGCAGCCGCGAACGGAGAGTCAGGACCCCTAATTAAGACTCCTAACCCCGTTCTGACAGGCAGATTTGTTTTTGTCTTAGCCGGTGTTTGGCCAAGATCTGCTGGGACCCTCCGATCAGCAGATACGCATGAAGAGAACCTCGCCGGCATCCCACCATTGGCGTTCATTAACCAAACCAAACATAATCAAACCCCTGAGCGTGAACTTGGCGTGTCATCCAAATCAAAGAAATAATAGGCCTTTTCCTCCTCACGTTAGCTTCCCCCCCGAAGACCCCCGAAATTATTCGCTTGCTTTCATGATGCAAGAATAACGTCGAGGGAAAAGAAATGCAGCGGTGGAACGGAGCGGCCACCGCCTTGTTGCTCAATGGAAAGTTGCTTGATGCCAGGGGACTTGCTTCAGCAACGGTCCCACACACGCGCGCAACGACGATACGTGAGCGCGCGCGCGGGAAGAAGCGGAATGCCGTCCGCATGATGCTAATACCATGGCTGGAGTAAATCCAGGCCATCTTTGCTTCCTATTAGGCTTCTCTGGTATTTTCCAAACAGCTGCCTTTGATTATTCACAGCGGGGGGCTGCCACAATACGGCCGTGAGATAGCATCGGCCGCCTCCATTGGCGCACACAGAGCGTCAACGAGGGCAACGTGCGCACGCACGGACGTACACGTACCGAGTCCGGACGAAGGCCAAGTGGCACGGAGGAGGAGCAGAAGGCCTGCAGCGGTTCGTTGGGGCTTCCTGCCCCCCCCCCCCGCCCCCCCCACAGGCAAAAGATCGTTCCCACGACCGGCCACGCTCATCGAGCCCATTCGCATTGCAGCCCAACCTTATTTGAAGTCATCCATAACCCCAAACCGCCAAGTGTCGCTCTGTCTGCTCCGTTTGCCGCTGCGATCGACAAACCGGATTTCGCTGTTAGAAGTGAGTTGAGTTGTGCAGATGACTTTGGTTTTCCGCTTTCATGTCACCAAAGCCGATGCGCCTCCTGATGTGCAGGCATACGTGTCGCCATTAAAGTCTTGATCACATGAAATATGCTGGGTTTCCTTCAACATAATGAGCCAAAATAGACAATTACCCCCCCGACCCCCCACAGGAAAAATAAATAGCGATGCCGCTAAATAGCTATAATAACCTTTTCTTCTGACCGGCACCTTCCTGTGTTTTGCTACATGTCCTTCCCACAGCGGACACAGCAAAAAAAGGCATCTGTCTAGGAGTGCTTGACAAAAAAGATTCGGACACAAAAGGGCGGCTGTATGCTACGCCAAAGATTTCAAATGCAGCATTATGGAAGAGGGGGCGGGTTGGGGGGAGGGGGGTACTTTCTTCAAAGTAAACAACCACGTTGTGTCACTGGCTTGATGCCCCCACAGGTACCACTCGTATACCCTTGACATGACTTTTGCAACTTAGGTACTACAGCACCCACGGTCCTTTCAGGTAAAAAGTCCAAACAGCCCCCTGGAAAAATCACCACAAGCTGACCCCTTGCCCCCGAATGAGGACGAGCGCGATGGACTGTTTGGGATCGGCTGTTCTAAATGCCGAGACTTTGAAAGTCATTGCATTCCTGGGCGTTCCACGAGGCTCAGCTGAGTGGGCATCAAGTGAAAGTGGGCTGAAAGCATCTTGGGGAGTCGGACGCGATGCTAACGATTGCGGCCGCCTTCGTGGCCTTTTCCGCTATGGATCAAACCGAGATGAAGCTTCCTCCCCGCTGCTCGGCTCAGCCGCAGCTACTCCATGGCGTGCGGCGTTCTGAACGCCCCCCCCCCACCCCCTTTAAAAAAATGTGTATTTACACCCTGACATTTAGCAGACAAGCACATTTTGATCCCCTGCTGCCGGATATCGAAAGGCAACAAGGACGGTAAAGAGCAAGTATTTGCTCGGCGCGCGAGCGACGATGGAGGAGAGACACCGAGGGGCTTGGGTGAAAGAGTCAACGTGCAGGTATCTGTATCCATAGCAACCCAAGCGGTCACCTCACTTTCTCACGTAGCGTCAAGGGCCGTCGCAGCCGTTGAAGCCGTCTGCGTGGAAGCATGAGCTGGAGGGAAAAGTATGTCTTTGTTATTGGTCCTTAATAGTCCCTCATTAGAACTTTGACCCCAACGAGGCACCCTAACCCAAACAGGAACAATCTTTCTAATTGCGGCCCCGCCCTCCCCGACAAGAGCGGATTGTTTTTTTTTTTTCTTTTTCTTTTGCATCGAGGAGGCGAGTGACCCTCATGTGAGAGAAACGATTCCTCGGGGGAAGCGGGCTCCAAAGCATGTTGAAACACAAACAGTCATCGGGCCAGCTCGCAGGAAAGGCCTGCAAGCGCACGCTCCCTGCTGAAATCTCATCAAACTGAAGATGGGAGAAACGGATATTTTCACCGGCCAGATGCTCCGCCTCGGAAGACGCATCGGAAGGAAATGGCGTCAATGAAGCTCTCTGCTTTGGAGGACGAAGACGGACGCCATGAGTGTTTCTTGGGGCATTTTATGGGATGAACAACCTGTTTGAGACTGTCAAACATAACGGCGCTCTGTAGAAAGCATGCAAAGCACGGGCCGGGGAGGGGGGAATCGCAACGTTACTCTGCGGTGAAGCCACACCCACACACCTGAGGAATAGGAGATGCTTTTTATCTGATGATCACATGGCCTCTCTCACACACAAGCACACCACACACGTAGAATCCGCCTTTCTGACCCTGACGGATCGGAAAAGTGCTGAATGCCTTGCGCGCGGTTAAACTCCTTGGAGAGCGATTCACGTTTTTGACAAGCTGATTTTTAAAAATCATATCATTTGTATTTGGGGGCCGGGGGGGGGGGGTAGCTCAGTGGTGACTCGGAGCATGGTGGTCTGCGCCACAAACTCGATGAAGTCCAAGTGTGACGGTGTCGGTGATTTCCCCCGGAGAGACGTCAGCGAGTATATTGAGTTCAAGAATAAAAAATTACCACCAGCCCAAAAAATGTTCAACCTACTCCGGCTTTGCTTTGTTCCATACTGGACTGATTTCACTTATGGAAGCCTTCATTTTCTTTTTTTTTTTTTAAGATTTCAGTCAGCAAAATGGGAGGAATATTTGAAGCACATTTGAGACTGAGAGTCTGAAAATTCTTCAGTTGGTTCACTTGTGAGAGATGATCCTTTTGCTTGCGCAAGTTGAAAACACAACTGAAGAGTTCATGAAAAGGGAATTAGAAATCAATTTCAAAACGGATCGTATTCTGATCAAGATAAACAAGATTTTTGAACACCATTTCTCCGCAGTATTTAAACCGAATCATCACGTGGTGTACGTGCCCCCAAGGCCCCACCCGGCCCTCGGAGGCGTGTGTGTGTGTGTGTGTGTGTGTGTGTGTG
>NW_017805477.1:399296-405000 GCF_001891065.2 Hippocampus comes | reverse complement strand
GGGGGGGCGGTCGAGCAGGAGACGCCGCTGCACGTTTTGACTAGAAAAAAAGAGAGCGTGGGTGGGGGTTGGGCTGTCTTGAGAAGTTAGAAAGGCAAATATTGTCATGCTTTTTTTTTTTTTTTTTTGCTGTTGTTTTGTTTTGATTCGTGTCACTGTTTCTCTGAAATGTTCTTTGATAGAACGGCTGCTTTCGAGTGACAGCATACATTGAAAAAAACGTTTGCTTCATGACTATAATTTATTCTTTATTTATTTTTCATGTCGGGTGTGTATTTTTATACTGTGTGGAACAATGCATGCTATGCCGTCATAGTGCAGTATATCTTTTTTTGGGTCGTAGTTTGAAGTGGAATGAAATTGCTGTGAGGAGAAGTGAGCGGTACAGAAAATGTGTGCTAATGCTCGCACAGCACTTTTTACAATGAGTTGTTTTTTTGGACACGATGTAAGCAGCATCACAAGTGTTGGGGACTAATTACTGGACAACTGGTGGGCGGGGCCAAAAAGGAGCGGGGGCACTCGACTTGAGTTGGAAAAGCCACGTCCAGGGTCAGGGAGCGGTCGCTCGGTGGGCGTTGCCTAAGTGACGCGTTGGAGTCTCTTGATTTGGAATCAATTGGACGCACGTTTTGGTACTTCTTTGTGATGCGAAACCACTCACCCGACGTGACAATGCACGCGCACGCATCCGCCAAAGAGCGGACAGCCTTCTTTTGTTCGTTGCGTTTCAAGCGTCGGCACGCGTTTGTACACGGGAAGGCTCCAAGTCGGGTCCGGGCCTTTCGGAAGGAGCAGCCCGGGTTGTTTCCGGTTCAGCCGCCGCTCTCCCATATTTCACGCTGCGGCGCCCCGCGACTGCGGCGGCCCAGTCACGAGAGTTGCCTTTCATGGCCTTTCCTCAGCGCGCCTTTTCTCTCCTGTTTTGTGCGCCGTCTGCGCTGGCACCGCGTAGTTCCGCTTTCCTCACCTGTGTTGCCGCAGCCATAAGTTGGAATGAGCGAGCCAGTGCGGGGGCCAGAGTTAGGGCGGTCACGACGCTTCCGTAGCCCTTCGTTCCGTCTGCGGGAGGCAACGGCCGTCCAAAGTCACCTCCTTTTCCGGAAGCCTGTCGGAGCAAACGGGTCGGAGTTGTTGTCACCACGCGCACAAAATGAAATCAAATAGTCTGTCACAGTATGACGATTTTGGGCTGAATATCTCATTCCTATTCACTTTGCGTCGAACTCTGACCTTCTTCTAGCCGATGGCCGCGGATCGCGTCACCCTTTGGATGATAGCGTGCGCTCGATACGCTTCATTTTGGCTTTTATGTTTCTAAGATTTCTATTGAAAGCCATTGACGCGGAAAGATTTGCTTTTGGACCAACTCGTGGCTGGGGATGAAAGCGGTTGCGTGTCCTCACAGAGGCTTGAATGCGCACAACCTTTCTCGTCAGCGGCAGAGTTGCGGAAAGGAAAGCGTCTGTCCGCGCAATTCACTTGCCTCGTCATGCCGCGAATACCCGCACAGTCGCTCACGCGCACACTCACACCCAGACTAAATGAATGGCGTCCTATTCGAAAGTGATAAAGGGGAGGCGGAACTACTGGACGAGTTATTTACCGAAAGAAAGGGGAAGGGGCGGGGGGGGGGAAGACTCGAATGAAAGCCGAGTAGTTCCTGAAGATGCTTTCCGGGCCACTCTTTTGATCGCGTGGGGGGGCGGGGTCAGGTACTGAGGTGAAGATGCGCGGAAGAATTGAAGGCATGGCCAATTAAGCACCGTGTCAAATAAAAAAGAAAGAAATGAATGCCGCGAATACCCGCACAGTCGCTCACGCGCACACTCACACCCAGACTAAATGAATGGCGTCCTATTCGAAAGTGATAAAGGGGAGGCGGAACTACTGGACGAAACTTCAATTCGGTTTTACCCGAGTTTCGGCTGTCGCTTCGGCCTTCCTGGGAGCCGTCAATGCGGTACTTCCTCGGTGCCCTGCCTTGAAAACAGCCGACCTGAGGTGAAGACGCGCTTGGCCAATTAAGCGGAGCGTCAAATCAAAAATGTCATGCAAAAAAAATAACGTTTGACGAGCAGACTGTGAGTCGAAGTTATCGCAGCTTGCCGATGCTGACTGTGATCCTCGGCGAAGGGATCCATTTACGCCGCGCGGCGGATCTGAAAGCAGGCGATAAATATCATCATCTCCGACGATGGCCTCGCAAAACAGCCGTGGAGCCGTTTTCAGAGGCGCGAAATCCTTTCGCAAGCCACAAACAATGATCGAGCGAGGGAGGCAAATGAATGAAGCGAGCGCGTATGCAGCCGGCGGCTGCGGCCGTCCCCACGCGACCACTTCCCAAACTCTTTTGGGAGCCTTTTTAGCCACGCGGGCCGCCGCCTCGAGAACTCTCGGGCCACTTGGTTGTGATGGCAGCGAATTTCGCTGCGCACGTGTGTGTTCAAACACCCCAAAAGAAAGAAGCTTGCTTCGCCTACTTGACAAGCGTTTTTCTCGGAAGAGGAAACACTTAGGCCAAACGCTCCCATGTTCCGAGGTGACTTGCGGTTTCAAAACTGGACATTCCTTTGTGATCGCCGCCTGGGAGAAGCGAGCGAGCGAGGGAGCAAAGACTCTGAAATGAGGTCAATAATTGTTGAGTTATTTCCTCCCTGGTAGCAAAGCCTCCATCCTCCCCATCCTCCTCCTCGAGCGGTCCCCCGCGTAGCATTTCCTGTTGGGACCGCAAGCAGACAGCCTTTATTTACCCTGCGTTCATTTCCCTAAATAACCCCCCTCCCCCCCTGCCCCCCTCCCTCTTCGATAGGGCGGGATGCTGTTTTGTGAACCTCTTAAAAGTTTGGTCGACGCTGTCCAATTTGTTCCGCCGGAAAACGCAAATCCTGGCGTGTTCTTTTCCTCCCCTTCATTATTTAGCCCCAGTACACGCCACTGTACGCGACAGTTTTTTTTTTTTTAGAAAGGGACGCTCGTGGTTTATCTCCTTAACTGCTCCCCAAATCTAATTTCTCTCTGGGCAAGCATTTAAATGTCTAATGACTGATAAGTGCAACTTGGAGCGTGTGTGTGTGTGTGTGTGTGTGTGTGTGTGTGTGTGTGTGTGGTTCCTCCTCCAGCTGCTGCGAGATAAGTCACTTAGCTGATAGCAGACCGAGGCCCTCGTCGTCGACTCGATGGAGGGCGGCAATCGTTCCCCAATGCTTCATTCGCTGTTTATTTGGCACCAGGATGAAGAATCGGCCGAATCGGGTGCGGCGCAGGTCCAGTAAGGTTCCGAGGTTTGGCACGCGCGTGGATGCGGCTTTGTGCCCTTTGTCGACTTTGCAGGGTGACATCCATCACGCGCGATGAAACGAGAGTATTGATGGCATCCTACGTGCGCCATAGCCAAAAAGGGGGGGGCAAAAGGAACATCACGGAACGGCACTTGTGCCGTCATCGCCAAGCAAGGAATCCCGACTTGATGGAATTGGACCAAATGATGGACTTGTCTCTTTTCCATCCTTTCTTTTGCCAGTTGTTTCCCCTTCTCCTTTTCCTTTTCCTTTTCCCCCGCCGGGACATTTGTCTTTTGACGCGTGGAAATGAAGAGCACGTCTTAGGGGCGATCAACCATCGGCCGGAGGTGTCAAAACAAAAATGGGAATTGCGCTCATCTTATTTGGCCTAAAAATAGACTTTGAAGTGACGACTCCAACTCGGTTTCTGCCTTCAACTAATTCCCGAGAAGTCTGCTGTTTGCATTTTTTTGTCTCCCCAATTTATTTGTTCCAGGTACAACCGCTCATCATAACGCAGCTCTCTGTCGTCATCTCCAAAGGCGATGCCCGTCTCTTTTTCAATTTACTCTGCCCCCCCGCCCCCGATGGCCCGCCCCCCCCCTTTTTTTTTTTTGAAATGTATTTTTCTTTTGCAAACTTGAACATCCCCCTCTCCATCACAGACACGCTCAGCATGTAATTTCAGCACATCAGACTCCCTTTTCTCTCCCTCACGCTCCGATTCCCTAAACCGTGCCAGGCAGGCATCCGGGACCGCGCTATAATTACCAGGCGCGTGAACACATGGCGACAAAGCGGTCTCGGGGGGTACACGAGCGGGGCGACTGAGGTAATGATCTCCGGAACAAAAGAGACAGACCTGAGAGGGAAGGTTCAAGAGTCAGCTGGAGGGCCTCGCGACGCCGCAGGAGGACTTGCCTCCGGCGGCGGGACTCTCGCTTTGAATGCGGCGTACGGAGCAAGTTTGTGCGCGAGTCCATGTTTCCGACGTGTGCTTAGGAGCCCGGTTTCAGACGTATAACGTCGACAACAGCAAGAACCAGGTGCGCTAGATTTGTCGCTGGTGGCTTTTTGGAAAGAGAGGCGCTCGAGGGGTCTGAAAATTCGCGGCATGTAGCGAGAACGCTGACCGCACCGCACGGGACTGATCGCCAGACGATCGTTACAGTCCAGCAGATCTGATATGATGCGCAGCGATGCCGTTGTTTTCAATGACTGAAATTGATTTCCTCCATTGAACTTGTGTCACCCAAAACAATGAGGCGCCGCCGCCACCCTGGCCAATCGTGTGGTTCAAATCCATTTTCTCTCTTTGGATCAGTCTTGAGCCCGCGCCGTTTCTTTTCAGCAAAAAAGGAGGCCTCACTGCGCCCTTGATAAATAAGCGCTTATCGCTGGCAGCGATGCCAAAGCAGTGGCGGCAAAAGGGGGCTCGGGATGGCGCAAAGTGGCATGAATTCACTTCGAAAGAAGACACCCACGCGCACGCCCCCTAATCAATTGCGGCTCCAAGTGTCAATCACATTTGCTTCCTGTTCCTTGCACATCACGTGCGAGTGGAATGCGAGCGGGCATCCAACGCAGATGATCGGCAGAGTGTTTGTTTTGTTTTGTTTTGTTGTTACATTGGCCATTTTTGAAATGATCAATTCATGGTTTTGATTGTCACTGGACATCTATCATTGGAATAGTTCAGGCCTCCTCACTTTTTTCGGCCATTTTGACCAGTCAAATACATCCAAATGAAGACTTTGCTTATTTGGGGCCAAGACGACAGCGAAAGAAGACGACGACGACGGCGACTGCTTCGTGTTTCACAGGGGTCCGTCTGCTCCGATTGAGTTCTGGCTTTAAAATAGAGGAAACGTTATCCGATCACGCCTCGAGCCGGATACGCTTGCCTGCTTTCTGATGTTTCCGTTCGAAGAGAGCTCTCAGAAAGCACCGCTGCGCAGAAATAACTCGGGAAGGGCACGTGGGAATAGAGACGGTGTCTGGTCGGTTTAAAAATGATGTCATCATCTTTTGCTCGTTCTCTTGAAACGCTTGCAATACGAGCAAAAAGAGAGAAGGAAAAAGGAAAAAAAAAAGGCTCGGGTGTCATGGCAGGACAGATCGCCAGCAAGCAACGTCGTCTTCCGACGGCGCATCATCAATTCAAAAAGCGACGAGGAGATGTCGACTGACTCTTCTTTTCTCCGGCGACATCAAAAGGCCATTTGGTTGCATCGCCGCGGCCCATAATCTCCCCTTTGTGCGTCCAGACGAGCCGCTGTTCCGGCACCGGAACCGCCATCCCGCAAACAAACCGTTTGATGAATGCGATTCAGAGATGAAACGTCATGACATACCCCGGCGGGGCACGCCGCCTCGCGACTCTGCGTGCGGCAACTTTGTGCTTCGCTCCATCCAGCGGC
>NW_017805477.1:396135-398026 GCF_001891065.2 Hippocampus comes | reverse complement strand
CGCGGGCAGCGATGCCAAAGCAGTGGCGGCAAAAGGGGGCTGGGGATGGCGCAAAGTGGCATGAATTCACTTCGAAAGAAGACACCCACGCGCACGCCCCCTAATCAATTGCGGCTCCAAGTGTCAATCACATTTGCTTCCTGTTCCTTGCACATCACGTGCGAGTGGAATGCGAGCGGGCATCCAACGCAGATGATCGGCAGAGTGTTTGTTTTGTTTTGTTTTGTTGTTACATTGGCCATTTTTGAAATGATCAATTCATGGTTTTGATTGTCACTGGACATCTATCATTGGAATAGTTCAGGCCTCCTCACTTTTTTCGGCCATTTTGACCAGTCAAATACATCCAAATGAAGACTTTGCTTATTTGGGGCCAAGACGACAGCGAAAGAAGACGACGACGACGGCGACTGCTTCGTGTTTCACAGGGGTCCGTCTGCTCCGATTGAGTTCTGGCTTTAAAATAGAGGAAACGTTATCCGATCACGCCTCGAGCCGGATACGCTTGCCTGCTTTCTGATGTTTCCGTTCGAAGAGAGCTCTCAGAAAGCACCGCTGCGCAGAAATAACTCGGGAAGGGCACGTGGGAATAGAGACGGTGTCTGGTCGGTTTAAAAATGATGTCATCATCTTTTGCTCGTTCTCTTGAAACGCTTGCAATACGAGCAAAAAGAGAGAAGGAAAAAGGAAAAAAAAAAGGCTCGGGTGTCAGCTCTCAGAAAGCACCGCTGCGCAGAAATAACTCGGGAAGGGCACGTGGGAATAGAGACGGTGTCTGGTCGGTTTAAAAATGATGTCATCATCTTTTGCTCGTTCTCTTGAAACGCTTGCAATACGAGCAAAAAAGAGAGAAAGAAAAAGAAAAAAAAAAGGCTTGGGTGTCTTGGCAGGACAGATCGCCAGCAAGCAACGTCGTCTTCCGACGGCGCATCATCAATTCAAAAAGCGACGAGGAGATGTCGACTGACTCTTCTTTTCTCCGGCGACATCAAAAGGCCATTTAGTTGCATCGGCGCGGCCCATAATCTCCCCTTTGTGCGTCCAGACGAGCCGCTGTTCCGGCACCGGAACCGCCATCCCGCAAACAAACCGTTTGATGAATGCGATTCAGAGATGAAACGTCATGACATACCCCGGCGGGGCACGCCGCCTCGCGACTCTGCGTGCGGCAACTTTGTGCTTCGCTCCATCCAGCGGCCGCGCTTGGACAAAACTCGCACATTCGGGATCAAAGTTGGAGAGGGACTTCAAACGTATCCTTGCACGGGATGTCGATGATTCGCCATTGTTTGACCCGTGCCTTCCATGACCTCAAATACTTTACGGGCCGCAACATGGAGGAAGAAGACGCGCCTGCTATGTCGATCCGACACATCTCAAGATTTCTTTACGCCCTTTAATGCAACATTTTTCCTCCAAATCCCCCTTCACTTGTTGCGCTTGGTCAAGTCCGCCCATCAATCAATTGAGGCGCTTTCTCGTCGGGAGGGTGGCGGGCGTGCCGGAGCCTCTCCCGGATGTCTTCGGGCAGTGGGCGGGGGACACTTGCAACGGGTTGCCGGCGCATCACAGGGCACGCACGGACCAACAACCATTCGCGATCACAATTCCGAGCGTTCCATGAACATGCCGCGCATGTTTTTGGAGTGTGGGAGGAAGCCGAAATACCCGGCGAAAACCCACGCAGGCACGGGGACAACACGCAACTCAACGCAGGAATGGGCGGGGCCGGAATCAAACCCCGCACCTCGACACTGTGAGTCGAACGTGCTAACCGCTTGACCAGCGGTCCTGCTTCGTCAAGTCATTCGGAAAATCCCCTTGCGGTCTTTTATTGCACAACTTTTCCTGCTCCGCCTCACTCCTTTTCTCCCCCCCCCCCCCCCCCTTT
>NW_017805477.1:380219-396090 GCF_001891065.2 Hippocampus comes | reverse complement strand
TTCGGCAATGCCCCACGTCCTCCCCAGAAGCCCCCGCCCCACCCCCACCCCTTCGCGACTATGAGCTATATTACTTTGACCCCAGCCCATCAATCTGCTTCAATTGGATAATGATCTGTAATCACGTTCTTTGAGGGGAGTCTATAAAACGAGCCGGGGCCTCAGCACCCCCCCCGTGCGACGGCTCCTTCTGTTTCCGACATCGGCCCCCCCCCCCCCCACCGCGTCCCCACCTCCCCAAACATTTGATCCGGGCAGTTCTCGTTTCAGCTTTCGGGCCCCCACTAAATACCCTCGCACATGGGCAGCCGCCGCAGCCGGCGGTGGGCCTTGTAAAGGGGGCTGCGGGCGACGGCCGCGATGTTGATTTTTCACGGCCCCCGCTTTCCAATGGAAAGGGGGCTAAGAGGGACAAGGCGGAGCCCAGCGGGAGGGAGCAGAGAAAAGGAGAAGGGGGTGTTTAAAGCCAAGCCCTTGTTCCGACACCTCAGATGACGCCCCTTTCTTGCCCTCGCCATCACATTAAAGCTGACCCTTGGTGAGGTCGTTTTGTACCGCGCGCTCGTCATCGAGAGAGGAGAGGAGAGGGGAGGGCCGGAGCCCCACACGGACTGCGGGCGCCATACGGGGAACGCGGGGGGGATAAATAGAGATTAGGAGAAGCTTGATGGACGGGGAGAACGAAGCGAGGGAGATGGAATGACGCCGTGCGCCTCTCGCCCCGCGCGAGGCTCTTTCGTCATTCCGAGATGAGAGAAAGCAAAATAAACGCCCGGTTCAAAAGCCGACTCGGAGATAAGGAACCTTCGAGCAAGGACGACGGCTTCGTAATGATGAGCCGGTCGCCAATTTCCTTTTTGATTTTTGGCCCCGACCGTTTGTTTGGAGAGGGAAATGACTTAATGCGTGTTACTGTCTGAGATCTTAAGTGGTGTTATCGCATGCGGAGATAAGATCGGAAGGCGCGGCGAGAGCGCGCACAACAGCGGGGGACTCTTTTCGCGGCGTATCGCATGTTTCCGAGTCAAAAGTGACCCCGGCGCGCCCGCCGCCCGGGCCCGACTACAGTTAGCGGTCGTTCGGCGGGGCCTTCCGTCGCGGCCGGCCCACGGGCAAAAGCTGCGTCGGGCTCGGCGTGAAAAACGCACGTGCGCGCTTTGACTTCGGGAGGCGAGCGGAGCAGCTTGACCGCAATTTCAAAACGCCATCGCTTCGGCGGGGGGCTTTTGTCTCAGCCCTTCTGCCCTTCTTCAATATCCATAAAAAGACTGCCTCCTTTTCAAGGCCGCGCAATAAACTGATGAATAGAGCGCTTTCCCCCACGCTCTCTCTCTCTCTCTCGCAAGTGAGGGGCCCGTCTTGTACATCATTATTCCTTGCAAGCATTCTTTGGGCAGTTGAGAGTGCTCCGACATGTGGAGCATATGCCTTTTGAAAGAATGGCACCATGCGAGGCGGGCGCAGATGGAGTCACCCTCCCAGTCGATGGCTCGCACAATGGGGAATGGAAATCCAAGCTAAAGGGCTGCATCCAGCTCCATTTAGTTGACACAAAGGCTGCTTGTAGGAGGCAAGGCCGCTGCAGGAGAGGGGAGGGCATGGGAGGGGGCACCGGGCTGCGGGAACACGTCGCCGAGACCACCAGACTCCGTCCTCAGCTGGCCTCTCCATCACCGACCCGGACATGCTGACAACTGACAAGGCATGCGACGCCCCGCTCGTTTTTGACATATGTCTCGGGACACACCTCTGAAACGCCAACGAATCATTTAGGGGGGGGCATGGGATGGAGAAAAAAAAAAGGAATTCTTCAAGTTTTCAAATGCGTGGCAACAGTTAGCAGAAGACGTAAGGTTTGTCAAGAACTTAACTTAGGAGCCCCGACCTCAACCCCCACGGAACATCACCAGCGGACTTTCTCCGCTTCACCAAATGGTCATACGAATCCACCACGTCGGGTGCTTCGAAGCTTTTGGAGCCAACTCATCCTGGAGGATCGACAAGGCGTATTAACAGCAAAGAGCAGAACAGCCGGGAGAAGCAAAGTGCGGCGCAACGTGGGCCGTGGCAGCCATTTTGGGGCAGCGGTGTCCATCATGAACTCAAAACAAGGCGACGCGAGCGGCGAAAGACGGCATCTTAACGTGCGAGATCAGGAATGCGAACGATCAAAGGGCCATTCGGCCGCAAAGCCTCGCCGGCGTGGCCGAACACTTGCTGTCCGGTGGTTTCGACTGTGAAGGGAGAGCCGCGGAAGGCTGCTTTTTTTTTTTTCTGGCTCCTCATTTTGTGTGCATATCAAGCATGTTTGGATTGTTGAGAAATCTGATTCATGATTCGCCGTAGTGGTACAATAGGACTGATGTTCCATTTTGCCAAAGCGAACCATTCTCATGTTCATCGATGTTTAAAAGTCATCTGGGGAGGCTCCCGAATAAAAGGCCATCGGAAGCGCACATCGAGGGCAAAAAAGCAAAACTACGTGACATTGACACGGCGTGAGAAAAAAGCGCCTCTGAGCCTTCCGCAGCCACGCCAACACGGCTCGCCAACGCAGAACAGTGCGACGGCGTTTCAATGCAGAAATGGAGTTTGGAAAACAAACTGTTGGCAAAGCATGTCGTTTCGAAGTCGTCGCTCACGTTCGCGCGCTTCTACAAAGTCCCACGGATTGAGTTGGGATGGGCCGTCATCTTTCATCCGAGCCGTTTGTTGACAGCGGGGGCGTTAGCGTCCGGGGAGATGATGGCCAACAAGATAGGAGGCCGTCATGAACTTTGGTCTGACCTGAGAACTTGTACCCCGACCACATTGCCGGCTGACGACCGCCAGCCAAGCGTCTGCCGGAGTGGGAGCGTGCTCAAGCTCGCACGGACGCGCTGCCAAAGCAGTGTGCGCACACAGAAAGCTCACGCATAATGTGTCGGAGCTGCGGAAGCCAGATCGCTGCGATAATTGTCTCAATTGTTCCAAGTCGCAGAGCGTCCGGCCTGCCTCCTCCTCGTCACGGCTTATCCAATCAATGCCCGCTCCTCTCCGAAATGACACGTCCCCTAACAAATTACTGCTAATGAAATAATCATGCGCACGGGGGGCCTCTGCGGGGTTATTACCCAGCACGGGTCTATTTTGATGGAGGAGGGGCTGGGGCGACGGCTTACGAGAGTGTTGATAAACTGTTGTGGTGAAACCGGTCGGTCAGCTCACAAAGTGGCACATCATTTGCTCCAAAATTCAAACTCCAATTAAAACCAAAAAAAAAGAAAAGACAGGAAATGTCATTGATGTTGCACTCATGCGACGTTGACGTCAATTCCACCCTATTCCTGAACGCAAACTTCCTTCGCCGCCTCGGGCCGCGCCGTTGACGGCCCCGCGACAGGAGACGGCGGCGGCAGCTCGCGCTCTCTGCACGAGTCCAAGCGTTTTCCTGCAATTTGCAGCCAAATCTCGTGCTTCTCTCTCCCACTCCCAATCTCTTCTTCCACCAGCTCGCTACCATTCCGGGGTGGACGGCAGATGGTGTTTTAATAAAGTCCAGTAGGAATAGTACTGTGAGTAAACAATGCGGCACATGCCAACTCCGTAATTGCCGGGCGCTATTACAACCCTTGTGTCTGGCAAGGCAGGGCTGGATGGATTTGGAAAAAAAAAAAAATCAAAAAAAAAAGAGAGAGAGAGAGAGAGAGAGAGAGAGAGATGAAGAGGCCGGCACAGAGTGAGAGGACAAATCAGAAACGAGAAAACAAGTGAAAGGGGGCAAACAAGGGAAAAGCAGAATTTGGAAAAAAAGAGAAGACAGAGAGGAGGTACGGAGGGGGCGTACATCACCCAAACCTATCTCTATACACCTAGCAGCTGGAGCCAGAAAAGCGCAGCTGGCGAAGGTGCAGGGAGGCCACGGGGAGGAGGGGGGGCCGAGCCGAGCCGAGCCGAGGTGGGCTGGGATGGTCTAGGCCAGCGGGTGCAGTGCCGGGCTTCCAGCCTCCAGGCGATGGGCTCTCAGCCCAGTCCCTCAGTCCCTCAGTCCCTCAGTCCCTCAGTCCCTCAGTCCCAGGCCCTTCTCAATGGGCTCCTGCGCTGACACGCCGCCAACGCGGTCCTCCGCCAAAGCCCCAGTCAACGGTCAGACGCGGTTTGGGAGAGGCAAGCCTTCCTTCCGATAGGAAGCAAAGAGCATTGCGTGTTGTACTCCTCGACACCCCCCTCACCCCCATCCCCCCTTCGGTTGAGAAGGGGAATTTAATTTGGGGCCATCTCATATAAATCAATCTATTGAAGGATTCCTGCCAGACTTTGTCACGAATTTCTGGTGCCCAAAAGAAAATATTTTTTTTGAATTGATGAATTTGACACCCCAACGTCTTATACCGAGAGGCAACCTCAGGCAGGCAAGTTATATGAAGCTAATCCATCGGAAAGCTAACACAAGCACGGCGCCCGGGGCCGTCGGCCAAATACAACATCAAACGCTCTCCTGACAGGTCTGCTGAGAAGCACAAACCGGCTTTCGTGTCGAAACACAACATCTCCCCGATGACACCTCGAACCTCCGTCTGACCGACTCGTCTCACATACTTTTCAGGCCCGGAGATTTTGCCTCGACTCCCCCTCAAGGAAACCGGGCGGAGCGAGAACGACCGAGCGAAGGAGCGGGAACTCAGCAGAGTGAAATATGAGCTCCAGCTTGTCAAGGGAGGCGGTCACCGTGAGCGCCGTCGTCGCCAACGGGGCGCATCGCGGTTCGAGTTGAAAAGCGCTGCCGATTCCTTTCGGACCACCTCCTTCCGCCAATGACGTGAAATCGGGACTTTGAAATGTCAACGTTACAGCGGTGAAAAGATGGTCAACGGCGCACGTTGGAACAAGGGCCGACTGGAATCGATTAATACGGGAGATTAAGCACTTGGGTGAGCGGCCACTTTGTTGGCCCAAGTTGGCCGGGACTGCGTTTAAAGCAGAGCACATCCGACGTGCTAACCGGTCCACCATTGCACCGCCCTGAAAATGAACAAAAATATTGATGAATATCAGGAATTATTTGAGCTTGCCTCTGTGGGTAGCGTTTGAGGAGTACGAGGTACCGGATATGGCCCGGTACGAGGACCAAATTGACTTTTTTGTTTGTATTGAGTTTTCACGATGAAAAAAAAAACAAAAAACAATGATTCTTTCTTTTTGAGAGGGGAGCAAAATTGTTTCACTCCTCTCAATATTATCCATTCTCACAAAATATGTTCAGTAGGGATGGATATCATCATCAGCAAAGAATTCCGTCGCGTGTTTTCATGATGATCGTGTCTTGGCGCAATCGGAGCTACCGGTACATGGAGTGCAGCGGAGTCAAGTTAAGCTACAGCCACGCCCTCCCCCCCCCGGGTGGCATTTTTCTGCTCAACTCAACATTTGCGGTGAAACAGAAATGCAAAATTTTCAGAGATTTTCCCGTGCTTATCATAAGCTCTCAATCGAATTTGAATCCCATTCCAAATTCGTCTCTCTCTGACAGAGGTCATTCAAAAACAAAAAGATACATTTGCGATATCGGTCTGTGGACTCAACTGTCGAGCCCAACGCAGGCGATTGGACTTTTCATTTTTGGGAGTTCGAACTCTGAACGTGAAATGCTTCAGTTGCACGGGGTGTGTTCTAAAATGCTGCTGCGCATTCCGTGAAGGTTAACCACATCGCGAAAGGCCCAAAGCACTCCGTCCTTGTCCAATGAGGCTGGGAAAATACGGAAGCCTACGTAACCGTATTAAACGGTCGCCTTTTTCCACCTCATCTATCATGAGTGCAATTTCATGGGGCACCTTTTTAAAAATTAATTTCCTTCTTTGACCCGCTACGAGCGGAAGCACGAGCATGGCTAGGTTGGCTATGAGTGAAATTGCACTTGTGACTTCATGGATCACTATTTCAATTACCTCGGAATACTGCATTTCACATGCGTGCGTGCGTGCGGGTATGCGAGCCAGAGGAAAAAAAAAAAAAGGGCATCCGCTTTATTTACTGGGACAAGTGGCATGGAAAAAAGAAATGTAATAAGCTATGTTGCGGGGAGAAACAGCCGTGCGGAACTCGCAGTGGCCTCAAACATTGAGACAATCCGTGAGGCGTCTTCCATGTCGCTAATTCAGGCTTTTCAAAAGAATTAAAAATAAAATAGAACACGTATCACAAAGTTATCTAGCTAGCGAGTTAGCCTCCCGCTCGTAAACACGCAAGAATACATCAATTGAAGCAGCAAAATTCGACTTTAGTGGATGACAGGATCAGTCGCATCCGGAGTTTTCCGAAGCAATGTTCATCATCTTTAGCGAGTCCACATGAATGACAAATTTATTTCAAGGCTTTGCAAATATTAAAAGAAAATATCTTAATTTATTGTGGATTAGTGTCAACCGCAGACATCTTGTTCTCATTCTATGTACTCCATACAGACGTGTTCTCAAGGATTAAGGGCTCTCAAAAGGCTTGGCCCCACTCTATTGTCATGGGGTGGATACACACATGCACACACACACACAAATCTATGAGCATTACTCCACATAGAAAATGTCTAAGCCTCAAGGCACATATTTGTAAAAGATATCCAGGGTAATATTTGGTTTGATGCAACAGTAAGCAACAAATAGTGAAACTGCGAAGACGTATGCACACTTTCTAAACTTCCAATACAAATGTTGAGGTGATTTTGCAAATGGTACAACATTTCTCTCGCGATAAAGATCTAGAGATAGGGGTGCAAAATAGCGTTGCATTTTTTTGAAAGGATCGTAGTTTCGAGACTGCACAATGCCTCTCACCTCAAGTCAGCCGGGCCGGACGACGACTCGTCCGCGACCCCGATGAGGACAAGTGCGATGAAAAATTTGTTTTAATGGTTAAAAAAAAGTGTTCCCGGCGCTGTGGTGCTTTACGTACCCGACTTCCACGCAAGTTCCTTCCAACTCGGCGAGGGTGAACGCGAATGGTTGTCCGTCTCGATGTGAACGCCGGTCAACCAGTCCAGGATGTGGTCTGCCTTCGGCCCTGAATCGGTCGATCCATCAATGGCATGAAACGGGACAAAAGATAAACAGTATGGATGGCAGTGGGAGGGCGGAGGGAAACAAACAAAAAAGCAACCAAAACCGTACCGGCATTGCGTAACTCCAGGTCCCAATCATTGAGCCGAGCCCAAAAGCTGACGTTGACTTGAGCCGGCGCGTCGAACCTTCCAACTGGTGATTTTCACGCCGCTCCCTTGTCTCTGCTTTCAGACGAGGTGAAAATGTAGCCGCTTCTTTCCTCAGGGCGAGCCGTCTTCATGAGTATGAAAGAAGCGAAAGGAAGAAAAGTCGTTCGGTGACGGCTACGAGATGATGCGTCTGCGTCCTCACGTGCCATGACAACCGCATCCTGACACGAAGAGGACCCTGGGAACCCTTGCGTGGGAGTGCCGTACGACTTGGCACAACTTATACGTTTCAAACGGAAGCTCTTATTAAGGCGGTAAAGCACGGACGGTCATGGCACCAAGCCTCGCCAGAATCACCCCACGTTGACATCGATACCTTTGACACGCGGAGCAGCCGACGACAAGCTGCTCCTCAATCGGCTCTTTTCTTCATCAGGACATCGACAGCCTTCAGGTTGGACTTTCAATCTTCAAAAGGGAACATCGCGTCCTGGAAACATGCCGTCAGTTGTTTCCAACCTTGTTTTGTTCGAGCGCGCAGAGGTTGTTGCCATGTGGATGTCATTTTTGCCAGGACGATTTCCATTTCCACCACAAATCAAACAACAACAACAAAATGCGCGCACGCAGCTCTGCGGGCAGAACTGATCCGCATGACACTGAAAGAAAAGAAAAACAAAAAAAAGGTCAAGGCAGAAAAGGAGGCAGCCAAAATCCAAACGTAATGGCTATGGAGCGGTACGCGTTTCCTTTAATTACAAGGTATCGGTGTCATCCGTCGGCCCGTCGGCAGGAAATGTCGGCCCGCTCACCGCATTGGAATCAACAAATGCGGATGCCCGATAATTCAGTCATCGTCACGTTTGAACGGATCGTCGGCGAGCTGCCGTTTCTGCCTTTCTCCCCGTGCGAGAGCGAATGAACCCAACGGGAGACTTACGACGGAAAGCGCCCGGCGGGATGGATGGACGGCGGCGTTGCCAACTCGCCTCAGCCGGATGTGCGGAAAAAAGTTGTCCCTTCGTTCGCACGAGCGCCTCAACACGTGGCCCGCCCGCTCCGACCAACGAGGTCCAAGATCCCGTTATTCGGCATACGTGTATCCAATACGTCCGTCCGCCCATCCGTTTTCCAAACTTTTTGGTCTGAAGGCCACATCCAGAAAACGGGAAGGATGAAATGCGCCGACTTTTCGAAACGCGCTCGAGTCGGTCAAGAAGGCAATTCGATGCTGTCGGCATTGCTCGGTTCATTGGATCAACTTTTTGTGAAGGCAAATAGTCCAGGGCGTGAGATCCAGAACCTGAGCGAGCCTCATCAACCCACCGCGACGTGCGAGGCAATCGCGGCGCTTCTTGAAGTGAGAAAAAGCGCCGCTATTAATTGTGATGACCAACAAACTTGTGACTTTGAATAAGAGGAACAAAAAAGCTACTTTTTCACACAATGGCCATCGCATAAATTTGCATTTGAATGAGAAATAAAAAGACAGAGCTATTGACGTGGGGGACATTTCCATCAAACGTAGAAACTTGAGGTGAGTAAACTTTTCCACATGCGCCACAATCTGAAGGTGAGAGAAATCGCTTTGACATTAAAACCAAATGAGATAAGGTGCGGCGACGCGATCGGTAATTTTGACGCGTCTGCCGCAAAAGCGCCACGGGACACTTCAGTCATTCTGACACTTTTTTTAACGGAATCTTTGTTTCGGTAATCCGCGTACGGGCTGATATCTGTCACCGTGCAATGCCGTAACCGTAGAAGCCCCTCAATCTTGCAGCCAAATCTCCCTGTCTACACCGCACTGGCCCCATGATAAGAAGGTGACACTGTCACTCCAGCCCACACGAAGAAACGCAGACACACACACACACACCACCTTTTATCCGCACAAACAGCCTCGAAGGCTTGCACGGGCGCTCGGCATCATGCTAATTTTCATTGTTGTGATCAAAAATAAACAGGTCTGGGGAGCCGAATCCCAAGGCCCGAGGGTCACGGCGCGCTCGACTGACAAGGGCGGGGGTTTGCAGGGGGTGCGGGCGGGCGGGCGGGGGCGAAGTGGAAGCTGAGAGCGAATTACCTTGATGCGGCGCGACAGCCTCACATCACTGTCACCGGCCTGTTTGGAAGGGCTCGATGGGGCTGCGGCGCGAACTTGGAGTAGGCCGCCTGCGATGGATGTGTGTTGACAGGACGTCGTGTTCAAGGGCACATTGAAATGAGCGCCGAGTAAGCGGCCGGGGAGGGGAGGGGGGGAGTTTGCTCGGCCATGTGCGCTCTAATTGTTATCTGGTGGCTGGCGGTGACGACTCGGTGAACGTAGGATACACCGTGCCGTTAAGACGTGGCTCGCAAGTGCTCCAATCGTGCGGAGGTGTTGGGCTCCGGCAAGTCGTGTCCCGTCACCAATGCACATATTGCGTGACCTGAACATCATTCCAACCATGTGGCACCTAAGAGAGGTTAAAAAAAAAAAAAATGGATGCTGCTTGATTTTAATGCTCTGCAAATCACAAATAGGTTTCTCCAAATTCTGACGCTTGACTTCACAGGTGAGGTGCCAGAAGAGAGCACTAGGTGGTGCTTCAAGCCAACGCACGCCGACGCCGCAGGTGAGCGCACACCATCCGATTAAAAGCCAACCGGTTCAGCCAATCCTATCAGTGGCACGCGGACAAAAAGGGCCACCTCACAGACCTCCCCGTTGTCCCGTCGGCTTCCCTCTCAGCCCTTTCCTTCGCATCGCCTCCTCATCCAAGCTCGGCTCCGCCCGTCTCCGGCCAGGAGAGCCGTCCGATCGGGCCGGCCTCCGCGTTCTCTCCGGGCCCCGAAGAGAGAGGACGGCAGCGGTGCGGCCGGGGCGGTTTCAACGCGAGCCGCATCCCCCGTGGAGCTCATCCTCCTCGCCTCGGCCTCGCCTCGCCTCACCTACAGGAGTTGTTAGAGATTGGCAGAAGTCAATTGAAAATTCATTTGTCTTCTAAGGTAACGCAGCACGGAGAAAAGCGTTGTTCGCAATCGCGCTAAGCTGCAATGATGTCAGAAATCCGCACGGATCTAAAAGGCCTGAAAATAGTGACAAATCAAGTCGTCGTCTCCGCTCCAAAATGCCCGTGGCATGCGGCCGCTGATTGCGTGAAGCCGCATGCGTTGGTCTCGTCTCTTTTTGACGCTGACACATCCCGACATGTTTGAGCGACGAAAATATAGCCGCGTCGAGCCTCGGCGGTTGGAACACGTCTCGCCGGGCCGTCGTACCGTGATGCAAAGCTCTCGCCACCTGTTGGCTCATGAGCTAACAGGCTCGCCCGCCACGTCACCTCCTCGCTCGGGACATTTAAATAACGCATCCGGTTGCCAGTCAATCACAGGGCGAACACAAATCCCCATTGAATAACATTTCCAAACTGCAAATTGGAGATTGTACAAAAAGTCGCATCTCAAAGCACGTCTTCTCCTCAGTCAGGGGCTACGCAAGGACAGCGAGAGGGTATTTGGTCTGCGCTGCGAGTGGCCGCGTGAGCGTCCCAGTTGAGCTTCAGCAGCTAAATAGTACCAGCTTGCCGGGCTCTGAACCTTCCCCTTCCAGAGAGAAGAGCTAATGAAGTCCTGAAAGGCTTCCTGACTCCCTCATCTGGCTTTGTTTAGGCCTCATTCGCCCTCGCTTTGCTCGAGGAAAGCCATTAGCCCACGGAGACGGCTGGCTTTGTTTAGGCCTCATTCGCCCTCGCTTTGCCATTAGCCCATGGAGAGGACGGTCACACGGACACCAGAACACCAAAGAGAACACAACAGCAACAACAAAGATCTTCTTGACTTATTTCACACGGACACCAGAACACCAAAGAGAACACAACGGCAACAGCAACAACAACAACAAAGATCTCTGGACTTATTTGAGGATCTTCGAAAATGTGCTGTCAACTTCTTCCGATGGATTTTAAAATGCTGTCTTCTGTCACGTGACATTTCACGCGAAGGGGGAGCGATGGCGAAATCAAGAAAAAAAAACCAAAACATTGAAATGTTACTGAAGCATTTTGGCTGAAATATGTTTTCCCTCATGTCTTGCCAAATAAGGAACTTCTCACGACACCAAGCTCTGTTTGTGACATTTCCATGTCAAAAAAAAAAAAAAACAACAAAAAGTTTTTTTCTTCTTGCTGAGTCAAGATGTCACTCATAAGATTGTAACTTGATTCTCACATTCTCATTCCGTTTTGGCTTTTCGGCAATTGCCCGAGCACAAGCGGGAGACAGAAAGGAAGCGGATCATCGTCGACGACTGGGGGGAAATTCCCAGTTGCCCACCAGCTCTCGCTCTCTCTTTTCTTTTTTTTTCACGCCAGTAATAGCAAAGCGGGAGACAGAAAGGAAGCGGATCATCGTCGACTGGGGGGGAAATTCCCAGTCGCCCACCAGCTCTCGCTCGCTCTTTTCTTTTTTTCACGCCAGTAATAGCGCTTGATTTTAATTTGATAGTTTGCGTCTACTCAATGGAGGCAAATGGCTCCTACTCGGTCGCGCCAGTTTATTGAGAGCGAGGCGGGCGAAAGAAGGGGGGAGCACACATGGCGAATGGAAAAAAAAAAAGCCGCAGCATGCTCAAATTGAATTTGTATTCAGCAGGAAGCGGGTTAACCCAGTTAAAAGTCAAGAGAATCCAATCGCGCCGGGCTGATACGCGGCATCGAGACGTTCTCCTTTGGGGAGTCGAGGCGCATCCGACGCCTACCTGGGCTCCGAGCATGTTTTCGGGTCATGCTAAAGATACAGCGCCGTGCTTAGCGGGCGACATGAGGTAAGCGAGAGCGGGCATCCTTGATCTTGTTCTTTGACATCACCCGCTGTGTCGCTTGCGCTTGTGTTTTGTCACCCTTGTCACTTTGACCAGGATGGCAAATTCTATTAGCGAATGTATTTGCTGGTCTTCTGGTTTGATGGAATGGAGGGACCTCCCCTGATTTTTTTTTTATTTGATTCTTTTTTTCCTCAAGAGTAAGCATGCTCGCATGTTTGAGAAGACAGGCATGTTTTCATTAAAAAAAAAAAAAAGAAAACAGACTGAAAATGATCAATCTCTTTGTCATTGGAATGAATGTATCGCTTGCTTGTGGTTCATTGACTTTTTATTACAGGAGCCAGCCCGACTGTCAGAAAAATGCGGGAAATTTGTCGCTGTCATTTGCGTCGGAATATTGGAAGCTGATCATTTCTGTATTCCGCGGACGCGCATTAGTGCAAGCTTGCGTCAGCAGCAGCAGCAGCAGCAAGCGTCTCTTTGCCGTGCGTGCGCATTTACATGCGGGAGGTGCATCTGTGAGCACCGCAATGAAAAAGAGGACAGAAGGTTCTCGATAGATAGCGAGGGAACGAGCGGCGAGCCAGACAGGGTGGGTGGTCGGCCGGGGTAAATTGGGTCTACGAGGGGAACGCGGCGCCCGCCGCCACCGATCTGCCCTGGCGGCAACAGCAAGGGCTCAACTCCAAATCCGGAGACTGGCCTCTCGCTCTCGCTTTCGTGGCGTAGCGGTGACACAAAAGGGACGGAAGAGCATCCAAAGTCAACCGCGGTCCATTCTGCCACTTCCACGTTGAATTCATCCACCCATTTTCTCCACTCGGGAGTCCTTGTTGAGGCTCACCGCTCCTACACTTGGGTGGCTTTCTGTCACAAACATAAGATGAGCACTTCCGGGCACGGGCGAGACCCCTTCTCGTTCCGTCATCAAAGCAATGTCTGTGAAGGAATCGCTCGACGGAACCCAGACCTCCGCCACGTGTGTCATGTTGCCATCGCCGAGCCGGGACAGTCGACAACGGCAAGGCCCCATCCCGAGACGGGCGGCGCATTCCGCTCGTGTTTTGCCGTCCGCCGAGAATGTCAAACGATTGATTTTCACCAAGTGTACCCAGGCTGCAAGTCCCAAGCGGCTAAACTGCGTCACTGACCTTTAAACTCGGGTTACACACCGCCACCTCATCCCTGACAGTTCTCGATTGGTTTCTCCTTACGAGGCCGGCGATTCTCCGCTGAGCCCCCCCGCGCCCCCGTCCCTCCCTGTTTGAAAGCCCTTTTTCTTTCCCCGCCGCGGCTGGAGAGGGGCCGAGGCCGCGGCGTCTTCCCGCCCGTTAGCCAGGAGCCACAAATCCCAGCCAGAGATGCCATCTGATACAAGTCGATCATAATGAAGGTCCAGCATGGGGCTAAATGAGTTTCCACCTCAGCCTTGCGAGGGGCTAATGACAAAACAGCCACCCAGCGCTCCTTGGCCCGCCGCTCGCTTTCATCGGGGCATATGGCATTCGCCGAATCTGCCTGGGCTCACTAAGGAAGGGGAGAGGAAACGCGCTAACACATTCTACGGCCACAGTTTTTTGTGTGTGTTGGGGTGGGGGTGGGGGGGTTCCAAAAAGAATTCTTTGTTGAAACAGAAACAACAGCAAATGCACTCGGCCCCTCGCATAAAAGCCAATCGTCGTCGGTTTGACACCATTTGGGTTCAAAATAGAAGAAAGCAAAGAAAAGAAGGGCAAAGTTTTTGGGCTGTGAATTGTTGGATCCGAACAAAAACGATGTCATCTCGTGTGTGCCCGTTGTCCACTCGCGTGGACGAAAGAGATGTTTCAAGTTGCCGTGACTCCAAGCGAGGCCTGTGAGGTACGGGAAAACGGGGCCTTTCATTCTGATGGATTTGGGGCAAGTGTTGCTGCAGGATTTTCGGTGCGAATCACTCACAGCATTGCGATGAATTTGCAGGATTAAAGACCCCTTCCGTGGCGGATGAGAACAACGGAGTCTCCCGTGGCATGCAAAAGTGCGGAAAGGGCTGCGACTCCACCTTCTATTTTCATAGCCCGTAAGAAGGCTGCCCGACATATCCAAATTAAGCTTCAAGCATTGATTATTTGTCACTAAGATAAAACGGTTACTGAGCCCTTACAGTGTGACTTGCCCGTTTGTTTGTTGGTCTTGTAAAAAGACCAACAAACAAACAATGGAAATAAAGGGCTCGCTGGTGGAAATGAAATTGAAATCTCATCACATGGGTTCCTTTTAATTTGATTAATTCTTTGTTGTTGTTTCGGATCCCCGGCGAAGACGCCCATGACAATTTGAGGTTATTTGTTCCACTGTCTAATGGCAATTTTCCTTGCACCAGAACACCAGTTAAAGAGCTGCCTCAGAGCAACATTTTTGTTTTGCCTTGAAATCCCAGACAAGGCTCAGCCATTTGGGGGGGGGGGGGCGATGAAACCGTGCGCTTCATTCTTCTGCGCTTGACTAACTTCCATGTAAGTCCGCCAGAAAACTTTGACGCATTGGACCACGGGTTTCAACTCCGGACTTCTTCTTGGAGCTGCAAATATCAAGTCTCTTCCAGCAGCAGGAAAATATCTCCAGCGATCGGACTCCGTTTATTTACCTTCATCCCCTTTTATTCATTTTGACACCCATGTCGTGCTGACCGTTATTGTTTGCTCCTCGACATAAGACCCCTCCTCACTTTTTTTTCCTTTTCAATCTCAATAAATAAATTAAAAAAAAACATGGCTAAAAGGTGACATACATTTGCTTCGTAGGAGAGCTACAAACTGAAAACATCTGAAGGATATATATATAATTTCTACATGAAAATACAAAATTCATATCACTGAGTATTTTGAGGAAAAATAATTGGACCATTCGAGCATTCCGATTATTCGATGATTGCTTCAGACATGCATTACTGGCATTATTTTGTCACTGACTTACGTCTTCTTCTATTTTTTTTTTTTGGAGCACAAACTCTCACATCTGGTCAGAGTCGGGATAATTGTGGGATAAATGGTATAAAGAAAGATGGGGGGGAAAAAATGTTGACCTCAAATAAAACTAGCTGCGTTGGTCTATTATGTTTTGCAACCTTCGTGCCGGACGAGCGATCAGTGCTGACGAAGTCAAAGCGAGAGTTACTGGTAGCGGTGTATTCGCCAACCTATCGGCAAATACGTTTTCATACCCCGCGTGGAACCCGGTGTAAAATGCGCTCTGTGCTGAAATGAAGCCACGTGATCCCATTATGTTGCGCTCATTGCTGGTTATCACACGGTGGGAGGATCTTTGGCAGACAGAAAAAGCAGGGAGGGAGCACAACAGTACCAGGATGCACTCAGCATGGAGAAAATGAACCTCCGAAACCCACGCTGACACTTTGCGGGCCCAACCGCGATGAGCCCGAACGATACGAGCAAACGCCGAAGCGTTCTTGGCAACCGAGGAGGCCCCGGTAGCAATTAGCTCACGGTCGGCGGGGTGCACAGATTGCGTTTCCGTGACGGCGGCAAGAGAGGGGGGGAGGAGGCGATCCTGGCAAAAAAGGCCTCCGCAAGCCTCCCGGTGGCCTTGATGCGTTCGGGACCGTGCCCGTCGTTCACCGGCTCCCTTTTCGTTCGCTCCCATTTAAGGGACCGCGAGGGGCGTTTCCATCTGGCCGCCACGTGATTTCATTTGTGGGCATCTGCTTTGCAACATCTTGGAAGGATTGCAAAGGATCACAAAGCTGTGGCGCGCACACACACACACACACACACACACACACACACACACTCCGTACTTTGCGCTTGCCGCTGGATCACTGCAGTAAAAATCGAGTTATGGAGCTCTACGGGGGGGGGGGGGGGGGGGGAGGTTCCACCCCG
>NW_017805477.1:379215-380184 GCF_001891065.2 Hippocampus comes | reverse complement strand
GGGGATAGGGTTCCCACGACCGGAAAAGTTTGACCCAAGTTGTGTCAATGGGCACAGATGCCCTTGTTGTCCGATGAGATGTTTGGAGACGACAAAGGCCTTCTGCGTGACAGCATCGCCCATTTCTGGGATTCCAACTTTCCACGGAAAAGAGCGAAAGCAGGCTCGGGCAGTCTTTTCTCCCAAATCTTTTGAGACAAGTAGCAAAGAACAAGCACGAGCCTTCGGTCAAACCTTCCAATGACTTGAATTGCAGACGTCTTGAGATCAGCTCGCCTCTGCGGTTTGAGAAGAATCCCCTCGTGCGGCAGAGGTTGGGTTTTATTCATGGACTAAAAGGCCATTTTGGATGTATTTTTTTTGTTTTTTTAAAGCCAACTTCTGGAAACGTAACATCCGTCATGGAATCAATCCATGAACATTTGTTTGGATGTTTCTTGTTCCGCCACACCGTCTTGATCATCTCCCCTTTGAACAAGCAAACAAAGACAACATATTTTTCCACAGACTAACAATAGAACGCAATTATATGAATTTCAAAGCGGTCGACGCCGTTTCCCATGCGCGCACAAGCGCGTGCACGTCAACAAAGTTTGCTCCTTAAACCTCGGCTCGCCAAGGGTGACATCACCGCGATGAGCAGACACACGCAGATCAATCTCTACCCTCGGGGCGTGCGCAGGAGGGAAGGGAGGAAGGTGGAATGGAGGGCGGGCAGATACAAGGTGGAGAGGTCGTCCGGTGGAGAGGAAGAGGGACTGGGCGGGCGATTTGGGGTCAAGATTCCCGACCACTTCCATGTTCGTCATCCAGTTGCATTCCATTCAAACTCATTTTTGAAACGTTCATCGTGCAAATCACGGGTCAAGATTCCCGACCACTTCCATGTTCGTCATCTAGTTGCATTCCGTTCAAACTCATCTTTGAAACGTTCATCATGCAAATCACCCTCAAACGCGCACGCGCGCA
>NW_017805477.1:335460-379157 GCF_001891065.2 Hippocampus comes | reverse complement strand
CACACACACACTCACACACACACACACACACACACACGCACACGCACACGCACACACACACACACAGTTTACGTTCTGTTTATCTCAGGTGGCCCGGAAGGTATCCTATTCAAAAGCAACAGACACTTGTTGTTTTGCCGGCGCGAGCATTTTGAGTAAGTGACTTGTAATATGTCCAGCAAGCTTTAAGGCCGGATATGAACACTGGAAAAAGTTTATTTCGTATTGCTTGTGTTTGAGTTAGGTCAAGATTAAAGTCAATTAAGATCCCCAATGAGGAGGAAATGAAACAAGCCAAAGCGAGCGCAGAGCCACATTAAGCCCCGGTGGCAGTTGCTTTATATCTTGTTGAACTCTAGCGGCCCATAATTAGATGCAAAAGACTTTATTGGCTCGTTTTTTTTTTTTTTTTTTTTTTTTTTTTTTTTTTTTTTTTGAGGCGGCCTAAACCGTCGGCGTTGCGACGGGACAAATATCCTTGGTTGACCATGTCAGCTTCTCTGCCATTAATTGCATGTCAGATGGTGTGTAGAAACTACTAAAGATTCTCTCAGGATACGGCAGATTATCTCCGGATACGAGCTCTTTGGGGAAACATAAATATTGTTTCCTTTTTTTTTTTTCTTCTTCTTCTTCTTACCCCATACAGACCTTTGCGTTTTCTGTGAGGCCACATGGTGTCCATTATCATTAAGTAAGAAAATGATGACTGTCTAAGACCACCAGGGCAGCCTTTTTTTTTTCTTTTTTTTTTTTACTGCCAGGAGAGCTTAAGATGCCTTCTTGTCATTGCGTTGGGAGGAAAAAGGCAAGTTCTCGCTTCAAATAGGAATACGGTGATTATTTCAATGAGTCCGGTCAATTCAAAACGCAATCTGTAGCAAATGTGCGGGCCCAAATTTGAATTAAAGAGCACCCCCCCACCCATCTTTATTTTTTTAATCGTAATATTTGACTGCCGTTAACTTTGCCTTACTTTGTTCTGTGTGTGAGATTAACCGGTACATACGTTTGTATCTGTGGTCAAAGATAACTGTTCAAATGGTGTGCCATGAGCTCATCAACCAAACATCTCCTCTTAACAATCGGTCGGCCGAGCGAGCGAGCGGCTTTTTGCTTGTCAAGGAACAAAAGGCAGCTTTAGTTACACCTTCTTGGTTACAGAAACGGGACACACTGTTTTTCCTCCCGACACTTTCCACCGATTCCAGATTGTGTTCCCCTAGGGGCGCTAGTGAAATGTAGTCATTTGTCCGCCGGTGCCTTTTAGCGTTTTTTTTTTACAACTTTTGGAAGGAATGCAGTGGGTGATACAAGAAGCCGGCGTGGAGTCACTCTACAGGGCAAAAACACTCTGGGGTTTGATTCATAACCAGAGCGTGCAGTTACAGTGTCGCAGGGCAGGTTGGGTTACGGGCAATAATGACAAGGACAAGGAATTCCCCTGATCTCGCCATTTTGCCAAAGCGACATTAGCCCGGCATCAGCAGCCTGACATCGGAACACCTTATTGTAAAGCGAACCATGGATTTAATCTGGTCAAATCTTCCTCCTAAAATAGGGATTACAATATTGCAGTGTACAGTGAATCCTCGTTGAAAACGAGCCGGCGCGCGATGGGCGGAATCCGTGAAGTCGTCAGGTTTGCTTCCTACCTTAGAAAAAGACTCTGCGAGTGGACCGATGTTCAACAGCCTTCATTGTCCACGCGTCCATCGCTGACGGACACCAATTTGGGGTGAAAAACGACCAGCAAAATATCCGACGACACAATGCGCAACACACCTGCATGCATCTGAAAGACATCAAACACACATTAGTCGTGGCCACGTACCGTTTCGACTTCGAAATGGGAATCGAGGAGTCATGAGAAGAAATCAAAGCTCTTGCCACGCATGCGCGTCACGCTTTGTGGCCCGGGATCAACATGAAGCACTTCCTGCCTCTCAATGCAATCCTCTAATGTAACAGCAGGGGGCACAATAAGCTGAAGAAATGTGGAGTCTTTCGCATATCACATATATTGTCATGTATCATCAAACACTTGGAATGGCTCTCAATATTCTCGATTTTGAACATTGTCATCTTATGGGTCAAGCTCATCAAGAGAGCGATTGTTGCGTTTCTGCTTTCATTTCTACCCATACAAAGGAGACACGCTTGAAGTAAAGGCCGCAGCATTTCTGGACAAAAACATCCTCATCGTACCAGTGACGCACGCGTAATAATTTCATGTGGAATTGGCTGCTCTCATTGAACATTGACCAATAAAATGCAACCTGAAATGCGCATCGCCTTCCAATCAGAGAACAGTACCTGAGTGCATTGCGAACACTGAAGAACTTCGATACCGAATATATTGGGCCTTCTTATTTTTCGCCTGATTTCTCTCACGGCATCATCAAGAAGTCATTTCTTTTGTCTGTTGTTAAATATCGATCGCAATGATATCGACATTTGCATGGCGCAGCAGCCATGTGGCGCGGTGCATGCTTGTCCTTGATTGTGCAGCCCTACTTTAAATATATTAGAGCAGCGCTGTCCAAACTCTATTCGGTGAACTTAGAGGACTGTTGCCCCCCCCCCAAAAAATAAAAAATAAACATGGAAAACTATTTGCCCTCTCACCTTTAGCAGAAAGCGGATGAAATGAACTCGACAATCCAAACGATCTAAAATTGCTTCGGTGACAAACTTTAGCGCATTTGAAATAGTTGACGAATGTCAAAGTGGCCCCGTCACGCTTTCATTTTCAAAGGTTAAAAGTTTGAACGCCCCCGGATTAGCGTTACCACTTATGGCATCCTTGAAAAACTTTGAATATCATTTCAGTCGCTCCTCTTTTTGGGAAATCAAAAGATGGCCACCCAATTGAAACCCAGTCTGACGGGCGCTGTTGACAACGTCCAAGCGACTGTATTCTAACTCTCGGAGACATGCGCTGGCCTTAACCTGCTTTGCCACGTGACTGTACTTAGAGTCCTTTCCCTTGCCGTTTTGAATTTTTTTCAAGCCGGGCTCCGTCAGGACATTTGTACAAATGGCAGAGGAGGGATGAACACGATGGGACAATGAGGGGAGTGACCGAGAGTAGCCTGAGCAAGAAAGCAGGTGACGGCAGCTCCGTGTTCGCTTGTCAATGTGTCATCAAGGCGGCGGGGTTAAAGGGAGGGGGGGGGGCGGTTCGGGCTACGCCTGCCCTGCGACCGAGCATATGTGACAAATAAGGTTCCTCCCTCGGCCGGAGAACATGTCATGGACACCATCTGCGACGGCGCCCGTGAGACACTCTTGTTTGTGACCAGCAGCGCACGCTTGTTATGTGTCGAAAAGATAAATCAAGAAATAAAGTGCCAAAAATATAAGCGCATATGTTTTCTGATTCCATGTAGTTCACTGTAGTTTGGCTTGTGACGCGCAGCGCTGTTTTCAAACGAGCGAGGTGAATTGTTGCTTGTTTTTTTTTTTTTTTTTACAGCAGGTGAGCGGTTGCGAGGGGAAATCGGCACGTGAGAACATTTCTCATGTCGACGTCACAGCAGGACGGGGACAGCGGTATGGCAATGATTAGGAGCCACGGGGAGGGCTAAAGACAGGCCCCGAGCCCGCCAGTTGGAGTTGTGTTGAGTCCAGATAGAGGAAATGCTGGAATAATAAGAACAGGAAGGCTAAATGGCCTATCCAACACACCCCTCTCTGACCTCCCCTGAGCCTGGCCGACCAGGATGAAAGATCCAGCCACTTTCTTCTTCTTAATGGTTTCCTTGGTAATCAGCGTAGCGGAAGTTCTCCAGTCCGGGGTGATTAGCCCAGGCTAGGATTCCTTAATCGCCTCAGCTCCGTTCTCATGCTTTCGGGGAAAGAAAAGAGAGGAGGAAGGAGTGACAAGAAGGGGGTTGGGGGGTGGGGGGGAGGAAGCAAGGGTGATAACAGGGCTGGCCTGTTTGAAGAGAAAGCAAAAGTGGGGCGGGAGGGGGGAGAGAAATGTTTGGATATGAGATGATTCGGCAGGGCCACAAATGTTCCAAGTGGGGGTTTGGTACATCTTCAGCTGGGCCCTTTGTTGCGTTTCTTTGAAGCGACAGGAGTGGGACGGCGTTCCCGACATGACCCGCGAACAAGGTAAGAGAAAAGAGCATCCCGTGGTTTTTTTCCCCCTCACTTGCATTGGGACATTTCCCAGATCGCATTTGAATTTCTGAAAACGACTTGTTCATTTCGTCACCGGGGCAAATCCCCAAAGTGCTTTCTCATTTCTTTGAGCAAAAATGGCTGAGCACGTTGTCGTAACCATTGTCCGTTTCTCCTCAAGAGGGTTTGAAAATGCTTCCCCTGGCGCTCCACATTGCCCTTCTTTGCCAGTGCCATCGGTGAATTGCAGGCGAGAAAAGCTACGCGGCAACAGTCGCCGATGGGGTCGCGGTCCACTCGTCGGACCCCCTAGACCCCTGGCGATAGACTTGGGACCAGTCGGCGGGCTACCGGTCCGTCGCGATGAGCGTATCGGGCTCCCCTGCCCTGATCCGCATGCCACCGGCGAGGGTGTCCGACTGCGAAAACGAAGCGAACAACGGGTTGTGTCTGTTCATCTCATACAGCGCAGTCTCTTTTTCTACAGCATGCACAAACAAACTCATATTCATTGCATGGATGTCTCATTCCAGCACTTTTTTTTTTTTTTTTTTGACGATGCATTAAATTGTGTCAAGTTGCATCTCGCTCTGTGTGCCCATGTACGCACGTCGGTCTGCCTGTGTATGCGTTTGAAGTCGGGATCCTCCACCTGTACTGCTTGAGAGATAATCCGGTTAGGTGCCCGTCTCGTTTCAGCAGCCCGGCGATGCGGTTGAAGCTCAACAGTACCCCCTCGGGGGTCCGGGGCGCCTCTCTCGCCAATCGCTCCGGCTTAAGCACGGCGCGGTAAGGAGATGAGGCCTGACTCGGCCCTCGTTACAGAAATTAAATGGATCAGGGAGTAAACATAACCAGCTTTTTTTTTTTTTTTTTATATGATCTCCGGCTCCAAGCAGACAGAGTGTTGGGGGGAAGATGGAGACGGAGGGTGGGAGGGATCGGAGGAAGAGAAGGCGAGATTCCTCCTCTAATTACTTCATGGGTCACTGCTCCTGCAGGCAGATGTCAAAATCCAACACTCTCTGATGTGAGGAGAGAGCTGGAGTATGGGGGGGAGGGGGGGTAGAGTGGAGGGTGTGAGGACGAAGAAGAAGAATGAGAAAAAGAGGAGGAAGCGGATGCACTTTCACGTGTCTTTTCAAAATAAGACACGGGCCATTTAATACGTCGGCAGGGAAGCGGGGCAATGTGGCGGTGATGACACAAATTGCTTCTGGAGAGGCGATGACCTGAGATTGGCCCTTGTGGAGCAAAGAGCGAGCAGACAAGCTCCGAAGAAGTCCCTTCCCTTTCACCCCGTGCCGAAAATCCACGTGGACAAGCAAGTGAATGCAAAGAGCACCAACACGACACTCCGCGCAAAAACACCCCAAACAAAACAAAAAAAACGATTTATCCTTTGACGACTGCGAGTCGCCTGCCCCAAACCGGATACCTCGTTTATTAGGACTGCCCCGTACGGTACCTCGGGACATCCAGCGCTCCAGCGATACCAATGAGGAGGAGTCGGAGACATTTCAAAAGCGAGCCTTACTGATATCTTATCCGGACACGACATTGATATTGCAAACTCTATCTTCTGTGTACTTCTGTTCACGTTAACGCGACCAGACGCGCATCTATTAGTGTCCAAAAATAGCACCAGCTTCAGGCCAGGTATTTGGCCAACTTCGCATTTCACGTCATAATCACACCCCGGTGGATTTGGGATTCAAAACTGACCAACTTCTGTTCCGGGGTGGCATCAAGACAGAAGGTGGGATCTGGTCGGGGCGGGCCATTTAATACGTCGGCAGGGAAGCGGGGCAATGTGGCGGTGATGACACAAATTGCTTCTGGAGAGGCGATGACCTGAGATTGGCCCTTGTGGAGCAAAGAGCGAGCAGACAAGCTCCGAAGAAGTCCCTTCCCTTTCACCCCGTGCCGAAAATCCACGTGGACAAGCAAGTGAATGCAAAGAGGACCAACACGGCACTCCGCGCAAAAACACCCCAAACAAAACAAAAAAAACGATTTATCCTTTGACGACTGCGAGTCACCTGCCCCAAACCGGATACCTCGTTTATTAAGACTGCCCCGTACGGTACCTCGGGACATTCAGCACTCCAGCGATACCAATGTGGAGGAGTCGGAGACATTTCAAAAGCGAGCCTTCCTGATATCTTATCCGGACACGACATTGATATTGCAAACTCTATCTTCTGTGTACTTCTGTTCACGTTAACGCGACCAGACGCGCATCTATTAGTGTCCAAAAATAGCACGAGCTTTAGGCCAGGTATTTGGCCAACTTCGCATTTCACGTCATAATCACACCCCGGTGGATTTGGGATTCGAAACTGACCAACTTCTGTTACAGGAAACGTGAAGAGTTCCAACAAGAATAGGACTATTATCGTGGTAAAGCATGGATTATTTTGAAGCCGTCTACGTGCGCGTGGTGGTCCGTGTCCACGTGCGCTGCAAGAGCGCGCTCTTTGAACGTGTCCAACCTGCAGTTGGTCGATGGCTGTCCCACCAAAAGGGAGGTCGTCGTTGCCCGCTGCTGTGCTGGGAGGCGTTGCTTTTGGCACGAATCGCAGCGCGTGCCTTCCTCGACGTTTCCCGAGCCAGGTGAATTCATTTTGCCGCTGCGTGGCTCGTGTCTTTTTGGGACGATCTGGAAAGAGGAATACAAAAAAAGAATGCTTCAACCACGTACACGTTGGCTTTGCGCTATGCCGCTGATTGGAGGCGAGGTTGCTTTTTACACAAGTGGCTGGTTTTCCAGGCCGTATCCGCAACATGAAAAATCCGAAACGTTCCTTTGACACGAAAGAAACATTTATTTCAATAACCACGACATGCTTAAATGCAAAACAAAGCTGGCAATATTTACCTGTTTGTTTCATCCGGCGGGGAAAATCAGGACGCCGATAGCATCGACTAGCGTGGAAGAGTCGCTGCTTCTTCTTCGGTAGTTGCGTCAGGTCTTTCCAGCATGCTGCTATCGAAATGGCGCCTCCGTGGCGGCGAAATGCCGCAACTGCAGTTAAAATACGGACGAGAGACGTCAATCGCTCCATCGATCGGCCCGGCTGCGGGCGGGCGGCGCAAAATGAGCCGCCGCGCCATTTTGAACGCAGGAAAAACTCGACTTCATTTCTCCAGTAACCGCGTGGATTGGAGCATGTCACTAAAACCCACACGGCAGCTCTGTATTGATCGATGCATCGAGAGCTCCATACACCGACAAAGAAATCAAAGGTACAAACAGATGGAGGTCCCTTGGGCGAGGCCGAAACCCCAATGTGCCGGGTGAGGGGCCTGGGGTTTTCTTTTCAGCCGGTCTTAAATATTCATGGCGTTCTCCCGACTGGAAACCCCGGCCTGGGCCGGCCGAGCGGCCGGATGAAACGCTGGCACCGACTCACCCTGGCCCTCTCATCCTCACACGGGCAATGGCAGCAGCGATCAACAATGCGCCTTTTTTGTTTTGATCAAAACCTCTCCTCCTAAAGGAAATACAAGCGCTGTTGTCTGTCCACTCGACTTGCTCCCTCACAGGGCTCTCAGCTCCTGACGGCCCGTGCAACAGTCTGAAGAGAACCCCATTGACATCCCCCGGATTAACATATATTAAGGGGTTAAAGGAAAGGGCCATTATTGTTGTTTGAGAGTGCGAGCGAGCCGTGGGACATGGCGCCTCCGCTCTGGAAGCCCTGAATGGCAAATGCTGAACCGCACTTCATGATGGCAGCACGCTCCATTGACAACGTCGATCAGAAGCGGGAAAATCTCCCGTTGAAAGGAGTTCAACGTAGCGTATCCAAGATCACTCGCTTGATGCTGTGAAGGTTGTCGAAGAAAAAAGAAAAAAACAAAGCAAACAAAAATCACCATCCGCACTCGGGTCATAAAACTCAATGATTTTAGTGGTGGGATTTTCCACCCCGGTATTCATTTGTATCAGATTGTATAGACTGCGTCTTGCATTTCCATGACCTCACATTGCTTTTATATGATACTTGATCATAACAATGTACATTGATTGTATTGGTTTGCATTCGTGCGTGTGCCATTGTTTGGGTAAATGTGAGGGGGTGACAGTCCGGGTATCCATGACATGTGGCAGCTCCGGGACGGGAATTTCCAGACTGTGCTTCTATTGACATGGATCTGAGGCTCGGGTCCAAAAAAAAAAAAAAAAGGCTCCAGCGTGATACTGTGTTGTGTCATCCCTAAATGCAGGATTTTGTTCCTGCCAACATCCTCAAGGGAGGGGCAGGGCAGAATGGTGGGCAGTTTTGTTATTATTGTTTTTTTTTGGGTCGGGGGGAGTATATCAACCCTAATTTACGGTACAGTATACGAATGACCTCAAGTGGAGATGCTCACTGATTGATCCATTGTGCGATACGGGCTGAAAGATTCTTTTTGAAGGTGTTCAATTTGGTCCCGGTACCAAGGGGCCACCTCCAGTTGGGGATTTGGTCATCCTTGCAATGACAGCATGCAGACAGCCGTTGGTATGATGTCAAGATGTGCGTGCGAGTGTGCGGACGGGAATGAGGAAGTGCGAAACATCCATCTCTTGCCCGCCACGCGGTGCCTGTCGTGGAGGCATGAACGTCGACGAGAGCCAACCGGATTGAGGCGCCGCCCGTCCGGTCGCAGGCCTCATCGTCGTGACCGCAATCCTTTTGATCGTCACCTCCGTCCGAGAGCGGAGGAGCGGTGGCCGTGATGACGTCTTTTGCGTTGTTCCATCCCCCCCCCCCCCCCACCTATCCACTCACCCAAAAGCAGCCTTTTTTCTCCTCGCTCAGCGGGCCTGCCCATACAAATTCTCACGCTGCGTCACACTGAGCAAAGATAGACTGCGGTCGTAACGATAACAGACTGCATTCCTTTCTACAGTGAATCAGGTTTCAAACACGTTCTCGGACAAAATGATCTCCACTGTAGGGACAGTGGGCAGAGCTGGCCGCCCACTTTGCGGTTCCTCCCAAAGGTGTTTTCTGGAGTGATGCCGCCATCCCCGAAGCCGCGATGGATTCGTATGCTGTTGAAAAATCGTGTCGAGCTCTGGCTCGTGAAGTCAAACCATCACATCAGACAGAAAAAGCCAGGCCAAGTTGCTATCCTTGGTGCTAAGGTAGCCAAGCTGAAAAATGTTGGCGGCTGTTGCAATGTTCGGCCTGTTGCTTTTTGCGACTGAATAACGGGAACAAGAACGGCCAATTTTGAAGGATCAGTGTTGCACCGCAATATTGTTGGCCTATTTCTCCTATTCATCACGCAGTGCATTTAACAATTAGTTATTGATTTCATTCAACAACTTTAAAAAAAAATTTAAAAAAAGAAAGAATGAAATTGGCAACACGGTACAGGTAATAAGCACGATCCATCCGAAAATACAGTAAATCATCTCAATCTGTCTGATAAACCTTCCCATAAATATCCAGCACAAACTTTTGAGTCATCTCACCAAGAGACAAACATTGGTGGAGGTAATTATCTTGTCCAACCTCATTGTGGTAGGTCGAGCCTTATCCTCCTGGAAGACTTGACAGAAAAAAAAAAAAAATAGCCCTCCTTGTGGTGTGAGGGGCCCCGATTATGTGAAAAGTGGAGGGTTTTGAAAAAAAATTTTTTAAAAAAAAAAAAAAAAAAAAAAAAGGACTAAAACGCACACATGGAAGGTGATATCTTGTGAAATTCCTTCCGAAGAGGAAGGACGGATTATGAAAATCGAATGAGGAGATGAAGCTGGGGGGTGGGCGGCGGGGTGGGCACGAAATAAGGAGTGCAGAGCAGAATATGTCCTATTTTTTGAAGCTCTTTTCATGCATGCAGGCTCTGTCTGTCTCCTTCCTCGCAGCTACGAGGCAGCAGTGATTGTCCCTTGTCGGTCCCACGGTCCCTACAGTGGAGGCCCACCCTACAGCCATGCCCCCAGACACACCGTCTGATGAGGCGGACAAGGCTTATTCTGAGAACCCGGGGGAAAACACACACACACACACACACACACACACACACACACACACACACACACACACACACACACACACACACACACACAGTGCACTGGAGTGAGGCGAAAGGAGCTCACGCTATCAATTATCTTGTGCGGAACAACCCAAATGTCTACAAGGTAAAGGTGGCACATCTAAAATAAAAAGACGAGCGCACACGCTGCAGAGTCAGGCGGAAGAGCACAAGTCTGTGCACAAAGGTGAGAAGGAACACGTGCAATCAGACACGCACGGCGCGCACATGCAAACACAAACATGGATCAACAGGGCAGGTGGATGCGCTCAGCCGTTGGCGCGCACATACGCACTCAAGACTGGCACGGTGTCAAAAGCAACACGTCAGCACGCACCCGCCCGGCACTGCAACTCACAAAGGTGGAACTGGAGTTGTCAGAAAGGAACCGTTCAGTCATCTTTTTAAGGAGTCGTTGCATCGAAACCAAGGGCTGAAACTTCGGCGCTTTGGGCAAAATAGGACCTGCCGGCACCTTGGTCACCGTTGTGAAGTTTTTGTAAAATGTTGTGCCTTTGTATCCGTTTGTGGAGGATGAAATGACGGCGTTTCGGAGTGTGTCCGTATGGGATTTTGCTGATGCGCATTTGCCCAAATTAGGTCACAAATGTAAGCTTGGGCCGAAAATGTTCTCACCGGGGTCACACTGGAAAGAGAACGGAAGTCCTGAAATGAAATACAGAATCCGAGTGATGCTGCAACTGGTTCAAGGGTCCCAACTTCATCATCAACTGAAAAGAGAAACGGAAATGAACCTTCCTGGTGTGTTCGTTCCTTAGCGACACCCAGATTTAAAAAAACAATTTTTTTTTTTGCTCCATGGTACCCTCTCGATTTAATGTGAGCCTCTCTCCGTTTAATATGAAAGACAATGTCCATTTAAAATGATCTTTGTTTGCATTCTAGCTTGAACGTGGCTCTGTGAAAGGGCATTTTATTCACTTAACCGGATGACAGATTCATTTAAGCCTAAAGCAGAATTAAACTGAGTAATCTTGCATTTATTTTACGACTCGGTACCCATTAAGTCGATATATAATTTGGCTTGACTTTTTTCCTTATATGGGATTTGGGATAGATTTGATATGGAGCAAGTTTCCATGGGATTCCCCTGATCCACTTTCGAGAGGTCCAGCTTGTGCCAAACTTTTTCCCCTTTCATCTGCATTATTATTAGTATAAATTGTTGTTTTTTTTAAAAAAAAAAAAAAAAAAACCCCCCCGCCACAACGTTATGTCCACTTGCGCGTTTTAATAGGATTCAATGCAATCGCCGTTTGAAATTGTGATTCAATTATATTCGATGTTTGTGCAGCTGTTGTACCGCCGCTCGTTCGATTGCCAGGGTGTCGTAATGTTGTGGATATATTGTAACATCTCAGTGTGGTACTTTTTCATGCGCACGCTATTATTCCAATGCATGGTTGGAGCCCCCACCCCCCCACCCCCCCCCCACCCGCCTGTTGTTTACACAATTTCTCATTCGTTCCCTACCTTACCTTGAATTGTTGCCCAAGGCCTTTGAATAACCTCAAACGTGTGTACCTCTGTGGGACCAATTTTAATTCCCCCCCACCCCACCCAACCCAACAACACCAGTTCAGAAGATTTCACGATTGACATCAAGACCCTAATCCTTCCCGGCACTAACTAGCTCTTCTAACATGAAACCTCTCACCTCCAGTGCTGGCTAACTAGTCCGCCGTTGCCTGTTGGCTACACACCTGCCCCAGAAACACCTCAAGGCAGAGGTGGACCCTGGGAAAACTGTCTCTTGTGCACGCACACGCACACGCACACGCACACACACACACACACACACACACACACACACACACTCCAGAGCTGCTCTTTGCCAGGCAAGCGCTCAAATGAATGCGATTTTTATTCACAAAGCGGTACAGGCAATCAACTCACGATGCTTTTATTCAAGGCTTTATTTTTTTTTAAATGACACGGCAAACGCAATTATTAGCCAGCACGGCAGTAAATTAGTAACATATAGCAATACGATCATTTGCAGTCAATTTCCATTCGCTAATGGGTTTGGTTACAATGCTGTCAGTCCAGAAACAAAAAGCAAAGCATTTGCCATTCTTATTTCCGTCAACGGCAAGCCGTCGGTTGATTAATAAGAGAACGAGCACAATATGGCAGCGTTGTTTAATCACATTTTGAATATGGTCGGGGTTTTGAGCTATCAAGGTAATTCCAAATACCATTGGATTAATATTCACATGAAAATGAGGTGCCTAATATGAAATTATATTTTTCCCGCGCGCCCGTGACAAGGGAATTGGATAATAAGCCACCGCAGAAACAATTTTAATTGGAATGATGACGTTCCCACATGATAACAAATAGTAATATTACAGTTGCGATATTGCTGTTCATTTTGTGCGCGTGCGCTCGGTTCCAGGTCTGCCATGTGCTCGAGGTGGAGCAGCTGTTGTTATGCTTTTCACCACCTCCACCTTCAAAGTCTTTCTATCTGCCTCAGCGTTGGCCCCACCCTCAGTGACCACCTTTTCATACTTTTGTGTTGTGTGTGTGCGCGTGTGTGGATGATGAGGCGGTGACCAGAAGAGGGCAGACATACTGTATTCACTCTCATGCATCGGCTCCGTCCTCCTCTGCTGTCTATTATTTTGATTGTCAAGATCTATTCTGACCCCCCCAGACTATCCCAGTAAATGATGTCTACATATGAGCTCAGCTGGACACTGCAACTACCCCCACTTTTAATGCTGGCTCAGATATTTAGGACAGAATCGTTTGTCGGCAAATGCACGTTCAGAGGTGCTTCCTTGATCCCGTTGGAGCTGTTGTACTGTCAAACCAATGTGTACAGTGATCAAGGAAAAAGGACAAGATTTGTCCGACGCCGAGCAAGTCATGAAGTACGGTCAAAATTCAAGTGACGAAATATCCCGCTGTACACGAGGTAAATGAGGAAAAATCGAAGGAAATGTGCGTACTGCCGCGCCAATAAGTTGGAGTGGCATTTTTCCAGGACATTCACAGAGCCATCAAAATACAAGCAAATTCCAAAAGGGGGATTCATTAACGGCATGTGGGTCCTTTGTATGGGTTGCACATATGATTGCACATCCGGGCACTGGAAAGTGTCACATCGAAATCCTTCCCCCTTTACGCGGCTTCTTCCAATCAGAGGAGACCCAGACGCAGCGACAAATCTTTGCGTGTTGTGGTGTCTGCAGGGTCGCCACTGTGCTCTTTTTCCGCAAACCTCCCTCTGGTGTATTTTCGAGGCTGGGGGGCCTCAGGCCTTCGCACACCTCAGCTCAGTCTAACAGCTGGCCTGCCGATGAAATGTGAATGGGCGGTCACGAGCACAATCCGAACGACTTGAGGGGGATTCGGTCCTTCTCTGGCTCCGTATCGTCGCCGGTCCATCCCTGACGGACGGCGCCTGGTCTCTGGGTGGGCACGTGAATGGCAGGGCCGGCGGGCGGGATCCTGTACTGCGGGTGGCCCGGCGGGGCCTTTGGAGGGGCCCGTCATGAGTGACCCTAAGAACAGGCAGAGTGACGGCAGCTTGAGGTCTCACTGGCCCTTCTAAACCGGTCCATTAATTACAGCGAACCCTCAGAGAAAATTAGCTGGCAAATTTAATAACACAAGGAGGAGGGGGGTTTTGTGTCTGCTCGTGTGCATGTTAGCGAATATCCGTCCAATTCGCTATTCGCTCTTTCATCTTCTTTGTATTTTAGGACAGACTGGATGTCCTGTCAAAGAAGCAATTTTTATTTATATGCGATACGACACAAAAAAGATTTTCTCTGACACAAAAAAAAAACCTCACTTTCTCATCACCCATCATTCCATTTCCAAAATTCTTGCGACACTGTAATCCGATTGACCAGGCTCAGCATTTCGCGAGAGTGTCATTTTTGGGGACTTGCCAAGTTGCCGCTCGCAGGTCCGTCTTTGGACTACAACCAGACTTCCGGTTAGGGGTGGAGACTAGCAATGGTCAGGATATGTATTGTGATGTGGGCGGTGTGATGTGTTGTTAGAATGGAGTACATGTCATATCCAAAAGTCCTAAAGTCCCACATAATGATTTTTTCTTTCAAATTCCCACGCTATTTTTGGTGTCTCACATTTTAAGAATTGCTCTCTCTCCCACTGAATCGCATTATGGTACCAATAAGGCACAATCCGGGGATTTTGTAAAATCTTGCACGGCTGAGCTCGCAAGCCAGAAATAAAACCCCGGATGAGCGATGAAATCTCTTGACAAAATGAGCAAGAGGAAATGACATTTGTCCCATTGCGTATGATCGCTGCATTCAACCGTTCGGATCAGTGTGCACTATCTATCGCACAGCTACTGGCTTCCACGCGCAGTATTTTATTTCAAGACGAATACGCTAACGCGGGAACTCTTGATGCAGAGACGGCGACAAACCCATCAAACCTTTGCACATATCGCACAAAAATGTAAGAGTAGTGTAGATATGAGCAAAAGGCAAAGAAGCAGCAGAGTTTGGCGTGGCCCACTTCTTCTGTCTTTTCCTTCTTTCTCTGCGGTGCTGTCAGTCTCCCTAGGGTCGGATCAGCGCCGCCGCAATAGGTAGGCCGAGGCTATCAAAGTACACGCTTTAACTTTTTAAGACTTTGCAGGTTGTCTTTGTTCTCCTTTTCTCTCTGTTGTGCAGGCTCTCTTGGGCCCTGGGTTGGGGAGTCTCTCTGGGTGCAGGCGAGTGGCTCTGGGCTATTAAAAAAAATAAAAAACATGCAGGTTTATCTACTGGGAGAAGTGGGGGAGCCTTTTGAATTGAAGCGAGAGCTTGCGACCAAAGATGAGGTTTTGGAGGAGACCGGTAAGGAATGTGTGTATATACTGTACATACAGAGAGTTGAAGCTGTGAGGCTCCATGCATGCATGCATGCATGCATGCATGCGCAATGAATAGAGAGCTGAGGGCAACACCTTTGCAAAGAAATGCTGTGAATCCACACATGCGTGCATCCCAGCAAACAAACACAGACACCGCCACCCCCCCCCTTCTCCCCACCATGCACAAACACACTGGCTGGATGTAACACCACCGCGTCCACCACATCCACCAACCAAAACCCACAGGCTTAAAGCCTTTGGGATGATTTGATTAGCAATGATATCTGAAAACGGCCTCGTCGTGCTAACAAGATTAAGCTGAGGCCCTGTCTGTTTCCAGCGCTGGATATTCGCGAGGTGATTAAAACTGGCTCCCCGCGCCGGAACAGGAGCCTTATAGCCGGCTAGCGGGACGGTTGCCAGGTAACAAGACATGACTGCTGTTATGATGCGGCTGCATACGCACAATACGCTGCTGGGAGATAAAGTAGCAAACCTCTGTCCTTGGCCAAGCAAATCAGAGAGTGACAGGCCTCATAACACGTTCATCGCGTCGGAGCTGGAGCGAAAAGCGATGTTGACTCACACCGGCGAAGACGACACAAGTAATCCTGCATCACTCGAACGTGACATGTTTGTGCAAATTATCACGACGAGGAGGACGTTGGCTTCGGCGATGCATTTATGGTGCCGCGAAGAAATAAGAAGCAAAGGATTAATTCCTGTACGTCGCTCTCTTTCGCAAATAATTTAGATGCGACCAAGCAGTAGAACCAAGATTTATGCCGTCGTCTCGTACAGTCTCCAATGTTGCAAATGGAATTCACACGGCAGGTCGGTAGCTCAGCAATCAAGAGCCGTGTCACTTTGAAAACAAAGAAAATCGCAAGGGCCATTTCACAATTGGAAAACAAATCGGAGGATCTTCAAAAGAACTCTAAAAAACGTGGAGGGATTATGATTGGGATATTCAGGCATCCCTGCCGTGCCATTTTCCACTTTCCGTGAGCGTCATCCCCGCTCTGATCGGAGGAATACCGGCCGGGCCACGAGGCAATCTTAAATCCGATGTACAAATACACAGCGATCCTCAACATTTTGCACGGCTGCATGTGTAGCCGACATAATTGCAGCCCTCCCAAATTGTGTTTTTATTTTGCTCCCCCAGTCTTGAAATATAATCACTTTGCCCAATTTTATTGCATTTCCTAATGATGCTCGCCCAGAGCGATTGTTCTGTGTGTTCCTTAGCAAACAGCGCGTGTCAGCTCACTGAGATTAATCTTGATTACTTTAGCCCTTGATGAAGTAGGCTACAATAATGCTTTAATTGGGGAATATTACCACATAGGGGAGGAAAAATGGTGATAGATAGAGCAGGAGATGGATGTTTGTCTCCACTCTGCACTAATTGTAATGCTGTTTGGAGTGATTAACTTGGACGGCTCAACGGCTGGTGCGGAAAGCGGAACGCAAGCACCATAACGCGCGACGCGTTCATGGCTAGCATGTGCTGAGTGCTGACTGTATGATTATGCTCCACTGACAAATACTATTGGGCGCGAAGAAGACGGATACCGTCATTCTTGTCATCTCCATTAGCTCCAACCTGCACATTATCAAGCGATGTGCCGTATCATCGCGCATTCTGCCTTGATTTCGAGAACGCCGTGGAGAGAACGTTTTAGGAAAAAAAATGTTTTTTAATTCTGTCACGTTGCAGTCAGTTTTTTTTTTTCGAGCATGTCAGGTTTTTTTTTTCTCCACAGCTTAGCAGAGAAGCAAAATTCCACTGATGAGCTGTGGTAAACTTTGCCAGCTTATTACGATCGGACGCATTTGCAGTCACAACGGTCACAGCGCGGTGAGAGGTGTGTGTAGCTCCCAATAAGTCAGTCCTGTTAATATCTGCAGATAGAAAGCCAGCACGGAAGCAATTAAGATGATGAGAGCGATGAACGTATTGCGTCACTGTTTATTTCCCAAAATGTCCGTCAGGAGAAAAAATGCTGAAGATGGTCGTCTATAATCGTTTACAATTTGGTCCTTACCCATATTAGTCATGTTTTGCTACACTTAAAAGCACCTCCGTTGATATAATAAATAGCACAATATAATTGAAAACGTGAAAAAGTTTGCTGTACTTGCAGTAACACACCTTGTTTTTTTTAAAGCACAATATTTTTGTGTGCATTTTTCAACTTTTTGAGTTTTTTTTAATTTTTTTTTATTTTACAATACTGTATTTATATCCTCCTCTCATTTGCCACATTTCCCATTAAAGTGTTCTAAGAGACAGTTCTTTGAGAAAAGAACCGTCTCACACTTTGTTACCTGCACCCGCGTTGAGCCGAGGACGGCCGACCCCACCTCCTCCCAAAATGCGTCTGAGGTCTGTCACGTTGCTACTTACGGTGCCGAGTGGACACACCCTGCGGCACCACCAAAATCTGCCCATGCAGCTCTCCTTCTATTCTGCCTCTTCTTCACTTGCCTGGCATTGCACTTGACATGGGCAGGCACACACACACACACACACACACACACACACACACACACACACACACACACACACACACACACACACACACACCAGGCCTGAACTGCAAGAGAGAGCCAATCTGCTTGCTTGGGACAGTTGTCTTGCAAGGTGTCGTACGCTGACTGGACATATGCTGACCACCTCTGAATTTTTTTTTGTTTATTTGTTTTGTGTGTGTGTGTGTGTGTGTGTGTGTGTGTGTGTGTGTGTGTGTGTGTGTGTGTGTGTGTGTGTGTGTGTGTGTGTGTGTGTGTGTGTGTGTGTGTGTGTGTGTGTGTGTGTGTGTACGTGAGTGAAACTGACTTCTTTGTATGTGTCTCTTTGTGTCAGGACGTTGTGCTGAGTGTTAGGGGGGGGGGAGCAAGAGGGGTGCAAAGAAAGTGTTGCAATTTGTTGTTGTGGAGTTTGGAGGATACTATTTGTCTTTTTTATGGTCACCGCAGTTAGAAAACTGCATTGCCATTATGTCAACGTATACAAAGTCATTTCAGAAGACCTTAAGTGACGGTGACAGAAACATCTTCACAGTTCTTAAAGATAAGGTTCCCACTCTTGGTTAAAAATGAACGAGTCATTGGACCTGAAAAGTGCGCAAACGGTTAATCAGCTCAACAGGGTACATCATGGTCGGGCCTGCAATTGTTTCCATGTTTGTCATCTGAAAGCGAGGAATTCATTTGCTTGATGAATGCAAAATTTCCACTGAGTATGACAATAAGAAGATCATAAACTGAGGATGGGGGGGGATGCACTTTTGCTCTACTATTACTACTGAATAAAAAGATTTCATTGCAGGTCACAATTATCTTGGACTGTGGCAAGCTTGAAGTCACCCCCGAATATCACAGATGAAGACATACAGCAGCGCCACAGCACCCGTGACAATCATTTGCATGCTCGGGTTGGGTAATATGAAGACACAGCTAATTTTGGTCACCCACCGTTCACGGTGATCTGTCAAAGCTTGTCAAGCAGACCTTTTATTTGATTTGATTTGATCGTATTTTACTTCATTTCATTTGGGGCAAGCTTGACAAGAGGCAGCTCAGTCACGCCGCTCTGAGACGATAACGTCATAGGAATCATTTACGACATTTTGAAGGGAGGAGAGTGTGAGGGCATGGAGAAAGTGTGACGCGCACGCTCAAAACAGGAGTTGTTTTATGATATTAATGCATGAGGACATCGCCATCTCTTTTGGCCGGCATGTATGTCATACTATTCAAATGGAAGCAATGGTGATAAGGTTGGGCCAAGACTTCAATAAAAGAGGGGAATAGAAGACATTGGGCCTTGCTTCAGGCTTTCTCTGGTGTCATAATCTGTTGTTTTATTTCCTCTCTGGCGGATGTAATCAGAGGAACAAATGCGGTTGACGGGGAGGCGCGTTATCTCCATCTCTCCTATAGCTCGGCGTGTGTATGCAACACGGGAGATTACAAAGCAATGTGTCAGATGGGCTCTATACTCGGGACCGCAAGGAATCTATCATATTCTGCAGCCAGACAAATCTCTTATTCGGAACCATTTCCACGGCTCCATTTTGTTGCGCACCTGCGTTGAGGATGTGCGACGTACTCGAATGCGCATTGGCTTGTGCGCTCGCGGCGTTTAGGTGGATGTCAACGTAATCCTTCATTTGTCCTTCGTGTGCAGCCCGGTCGGCTTTGCGGATATGCTTGGCGGTTGAGAGGCACCTGGTTGCCTCATGAGAGCTCCGCCAAGAAGCGATTGTATGCCAGGGGTGTCCAAACTACGGCTCGGGGGCCATTTGCGGCCCGTGACGTGAACCCAAAAAATAAAATACTAAGAATGACATCTGACATGTCAAGTCACACGTTTATTTTGACAGCCCTGAACCCCAAAAAGAGCCTGAGAAGAGGCCTTGACATGCCCACAGTTGACATTCCCTGACTTCAACCCCCAGGAGGGCAAGGAAAGACTGAGGGCAAGAAAAATGTGAAACCTTGAGAAGGGGCCGCAGATGGGAGGATGCAGGATGCAATGGATGCCGAGTGGGCAGCATTTGACGCAATGTTAGTTAGCATGATTTAAAAAAAAAAAAAAAGTCCATTGAACAAGATGAAAACGCTGCGGGGGAGACGCCCTCCTAGAGGTGGGTCAAAGGTTAGTTCAAAAGGGTGAAGGTGGGCAGAGAGGCTGTCCAAAAAAAAAAAAATCACTGCCATGACTACTAAGGAATGTGTTGATATCTTGCCAAACTTTTTTCTCTACATTCAAAGATCCAAATAAATGAATACAAGAACACCACCACTTCTCTTGAAACCCCTTTTGTGAATGAATCAACTATTTGCCTCGAACACCTTGAAGAGAAAGCCGATGAAATGAACCCAACAAAACAAATGATCTAGAACTGTTTCCTTGACTGACTTTATGTCAACGTAGCAAAAGAGAAGAACGCAGGGCGCCCAGAAAATAGTCTCCGATGCTTGGATGTGTTTTGGTGGAATCGATCTTCTATTCATATTCCCTTTGCCAGGGGTGCGCGCTGGTGTCCGCCACTCAGCGTTGAGCCGATGTGACACGCTCCCGGAAAGACGCTAAAGCCGAGGACAGGAAATTCCCCCTGACAGCAACCTTGGAGGCCATCTCATGCGCGTGCCACTGTGACTCCTCTAAATCACGGAAATCAACTCAGAAGAACATAATGAAGTCAGAGCTCATCATTATTACGAGCAGTGGGGTTTCTTTTGCAGACGCTTGGCTTGCCTTCTGCTGGTATGCCTCGTGTTTGGATGAGTCTAGAAAACAGGGCTGCCCAAACCATTTCCTTTGAGGGCCGCGCACAGAACAAAAAGGGAAGGATGAGAGGGCCACTTTGAAATGGGCGCCATGCGTTCTTCTCTTTTGCGCTTACTGCCTCGTACCGCTTCATCGGGCAAGGATCTATTTTTGGTCCCCGAATGTCATACAAAGAGAAAAACACTGAAGTAAGGTTGTATGAATGGAAGGACGTCAAAGTTGAACTCCTGAAGGCCACGCAATGCATGCAAGTCCATTGTTACGAGCCATATTTCTTTGTTTCTTTCTCCAAGCATGGCTCGTTTTTTTCTCATCCTCATTTCGGCCAGCGGTTGTCGAATATTTCTTGACTCTCACTGTACTGTTTTACAGTACAGTAAATTAATGACAAAAAAAACAACTTCTGCAAACGGATCACAAAAACGGTGAAAGCGTGATCGTCTTTCAACGTTCCGCCCTCTCGTGCACATAAGCCGGAACCACATGATGCATCATAACGCATTTCATTATAAGGGGCATTGATTTTGGGCGTACACGTAATTATCAAAGAGAGTCAGACCAGAGTGGCCTGACGAAATAGCGTTCATTATCAGCCCAAGCACTTGGGAATGTGTTCCTCTAATTAATTTTCTATAATGAAGCCAATGTTTTTGTTCAGCTGCGAAATGCCTCAATGACACGTTTGTTTACTGTGAGACCTCATTTGGGCTCCGACGGGATTCCTGCAAAGCACCGTTGTCGTGTATTTAAGTGGTCTGCTGTAACCGCCGCTTGTGTTTCATCAGCACGGTAGCATTTGTTGTTTCAAGGTCATGTAACTGGCGAGAAACAAACAAACAAACAAAACAGAACGGAGGGGGTTCGAGTCCTCTTTTACAACAGCGTAAACAGCCGTACTTTGCTCATTGCTCAGCTTCTCGGTCAAGGGTCTCGATACTTAACTGATGTCCCCTTGTCTGCATGCACACAACAGACGTTGGCATCAGAAACTATTTTCAATAATTGATTCCACACCCTAATTGAACAGCACGACTGAACGACATAGCTCATTACTTTGCTCATTAGTTAATTATCGGAGAAGTAGGACAAGTCAATAAAAGTGAAGGCAGTAAATTCCGATACTAATTAGCCGCGCTTCCTTGGAGACATATTTAAAGGCAGATTAGTTACCTGAATGTCCCGCATCGGGATAAAGAGGGGAGGTTGGGGGCTGCAAAGGGAGAGTGGGATCCCTGACAGGAGATCGACGAAGGTTAGCTGCTTGATATCATTAAAGAGAGGAAATCATAGTTACAGCGAAGTGTCGTAGATCCCCCACAAGGGATGTTGCTCAACTACATTGGGATTTCATGTATGTGCAAACTGAATCGAGCCATACGTGCATGGATGTAGAGGTGGGACAAAACGTACCATGACGGATTTCAGAGTCTGTTGTGACGCAGTTATGATCCTAGCTTGAAATGTCGATATTGTCGCTATCCCAAGTATTTGCATTTTGTAGAGCAGGGATGCCCAACCGGTCGATCACGATGGACCGGTGGCCCGCGGACTGGCCCCGACCGAGTCCATTGCGAGTCAGGAAGGAAGGGGGGAAAAAAAAAAAAAAGATTTATGTGTCTGTGTGCAAGTCATTAATATGATATCGTTTTGTGTTAGGGCAAAAAAAAAAAAAAAAAGGTCACCTTGAACCTATGGTGGCGCATGATCTGCACCATCCGAAGTTGTCAGCGATCAGCAGTCTGCAACTGTGGCTTGCCACCAGAGCTGTTGCCATCTATCTTTTATTATGATCATTATTCTCTCTGCAAGTTTGCAAATACGTTTTGCCATATAAATGTATAAGGTACATGCAGTGTTTGGCAAACATAAAGACTACGTATCATCGTATCATAATGTGGCCATCCAGCATCATGAGGAAGTGCTTTAATGTGGACTCTTTCAATTTCGATTTTTTTAAGACAAGGAAGTGGCCATACTTACACTGGGTGGTCTAATCTATTTGATCAGCACAATGGGCCTTGTTTACGAAAGGTTTGCACGTGGAAAAAGGAACGCAAGCTTGAAGATGCGGAAGCTGATCTCCCAACTGGGCGCCCTCAGGATTTCACCTGCCAAGCTTGTTAAATAGCCGGTTGTTTTTTGGCGTTGTGGGAGGAGTACATGCAAATAGATTCAAACAGTTGAGCCGCTATGAAACAGGTCTCCGTGTGCTGAGCGCCGTCCGGTGAATATTGAAGGGGCTCGTCGGTAACGTCGTGTGCTGTCTGTGGCGTGTGACATATTACCCCAAAATGATTCATTGGGGGAACGGATTAAATCAGTGTATTCCCTTTCCTTATTAGCTTCCCCGCCGTTTGTATTCCTGCCAAACGAAGCCACTAATAACCGTTTGACACCCTGGGCCCAGCGTGAACAGCCGTGACCGGGTTCATGCGCTCAACCGATGGGACGGGGAGCTTTGCAACAATGTTGCGCAGATGCCCGGTCAAGCAATCACAAAGCAGCAAAGAGGGAGTCTTTTTTTTTGGGGGGGGTGGTGGGTTTTCAAATGCAAATGAAACAACGTGATAATCAACACCTGACATGAGGCGTGACTGAATTAGCCCGCCTGTTTAATCGAAGGCCCCGCTTTCACTTCTTCTCTGCTTCTTCCACTATTCCCTAACACTTGCTCGCCATCGCCATATTTATTTTCAAGTGTTTCTTTTTCACCTCTTCGGACCGCTTACTTCACAGCCACTTCCCGGTCGACTCATCTCCCCGCCTTCTCTCACTCAGCTGTTTTCACGCCCATATATTATCACTTTTTCCGTCAATCGGCTTTAAGTTTGGAGGAGGGAAAGGGGAGGCGGCGGAGGGGGCCCTTGGGGACGAGAAAATGACAGAAGGCGGCCTTTATTTACCTCGGCGGCCCCTACCGTGTCGTCTGCTTAATCATGTGGCTAATCGACAACACTGTCTCCCCGCTCGCCCGCGCCCAGACAATAGGGAAGCTCATTCATATTTAATACAATGGAGTGTTGAAGTCATTGCACGCGTCTGAGGAGGAGGATATTGTGCTTGGCTGTGAAGGGCTCCGTGGGGACCTCCTCCCTGCCCACCCAGGCCACGCTATCGGGCCCTCCTCCTTCCAGCTAGCATATGCTTGGCACTTCTGCTGTGAAGCAGTCGAGCCCCGGCCTGCGCAGCTGGCCGCATGCGAGGGCCCACGCCTGGTATCAAAGCATTAGTTCCCATGATTAATTCAAGTGGTTAATTCTGCTTCATCATGGCTTAGGAAAAATTACCAAGACAAATATGTACTCCGCTGAAGAATGAATAAAATAGAGGTGTGTTTAATAATGCAACAGGGCGTATAATAGGGCCTCTTTTCTTTTGCGCTAATCTCCTCACCAGCTCAACTTGGTGTCAGATGCCGGCTGCCATGTGCTTGCCTGTTTTTTAATGGCGCTAAAAGGGGATTATCTAACACACACACACAGACACACACACACGCGCGCACACACTATCATTGACTCGATGTGTTTGCGTTACCACTTAACATTCAGCTGAAGTGCACCGTAGCTGTCCAGCATAAAATAACTACGAGTGTCCAGTGCCTCTTGCGGAAACTCCGCTCTACCCTCATGCATCTCTAACTGGCTGGCTGCCCCCTCCCAGTTTCTTTAAAAGATTAACCAGGGTCATTAAGGACACAGGGAAGGTTCATTTCGTCGCTAACATCAGCTAATTAATCATGAAGGTGGGTGGCGATGGGGGGTGTCATTTAATGACAGACTTCCCTCGACTTCTTACTTGTATTCTTGCTAATTGCGCTGGTTAACTAAAGCACACCCGTGAAGGTGCTTTTGGAATTTTGGTTTTGCAAATCCACAAACCTCCTACAAAACATTATTCTGAGTATTTCCCCGCTCATTTGCCACTTCTTCATAATGGGAGCACAGAAATAAACAAATAAATCAATAAATTGGGTCATTTAAACTCACCATCATTGGGACTGCCTTCATTTGATAACCACGATTACTCAGAGGTGAGAGAAAAAGGGGCTCAGCAGGAGAATACAGGTTAGACGGTGTTGCCCCAGCCCGCTTAATAATGGGGGGAATTCTGAGGCAGGTAGGGGTCAAAGTGGACACTTCCTAGCATGCAGCGAAGAGCCATTCATCTGAATGGAAATGTCAGCAGAGTGCATGAGGTCAAACAGCCGCGGGCTAAATTGGACCTGGGTGTGACTGCTGACACTCAACAGTAGACCGGGGCCAGATAATGGCTTTAGGAGCCCGATGCTTATCTCCTCAACTTTGACTTGTTTTCATTCTTCTCCCACCCTCCCCTTCCTCCGTCCGTGCATCCACCGCCCGCCCGCCACTAACCCACCCACCCTCCAACTAATGACAACCGAGGGGGGTTAAACGCTCTGATTCCTTTCTGGGAGTGTAGATATGTGACGGATTCATCGAGATAAATCCAACCTTAGAGCAATGTTAGAAGCCAACCGCATGAATGGCAGCCTTTGTCATATGCGTTCCGGAGCTATTTATGGAGTGGGTGGCTCCACGAAGCCCCTCCTCCTACTACCGTCATTGGAAGCTTTTTTTTTTCTGATAAGATCACGTGTCATTTCTTCTTGACTCATATTATTCCAACCCTCTGTCAAACATACATGACCGCCTGGAGACTGCTACGCGCATATAAGGGAGGATTACACCTTCGAAGCAGATTTGGTTGTGTGCAAGGGTTAACACAGATTGCCCTGCGATGCTGAACAAATAGGACATCATTTGAAGACACAACTAACTGGGCACTCATTAAGAGACTTTTTTTTTTTGCTAGTGTTTGTGTGTGTGTGTGTGTGTTCTGTCCTGTTATCCTGCGGAGAAGAGGCACGGTGCGGCCTCCTGCCATGCCGCCTGTTTCTGCGAGTGAGATGCGGCATGTGGCCTAATGACTAAAAGTTCCTCTATAAAAAGTACACAGCTCCCTGCAAATTGAGTTTCCTCTTTGTGCCAATTGAGGGTGGTTTATGTAGGCTGCAGGGAGTTCCTTTGAACTGCCCGCCACCCAAAAAAAAAACCCTCTCGATTCCTGCACCAACCCCTTTCAACGTCGACTCCCTCTTTCCTTCTTCTTCTCACCATTGCTTTGAGTCTCCCCTAGCGGCTAGAGAAGAGGAGGCTGACGGCTCAGACACCAGAACGGAGGGTCTGAGTGAGCAGGATCCGGAAAGAATGAGGAGTGGAAATTTGAAAAAAAGACAACAAGAAAACTAAAGGACAAGATGCCATGATGGAGTTTCGAGGGCAAAACTATTGAATAACCGTGAGACAAATCATCTTCCTTCCCAAAATGTAAATGGAATGAAAATTAAATAAAAAGCCTGCATGTATCGAACTCATGGTTTACAGTATTGTGCGAATCGGGGATTGCCAGAGATTTGGGGCTCCGTGACAAAAAATAAATAGAACACCTGGCCCCACCGCTTCAAATGGCGCAAACGTAGAATGGGGTTTCTTCAGGACCCTGTCAGTCACAGATCTTTCGAAATATCCTCACTTTTCTCGTCCTATCAGGGCTCCAAAATGTGACAACCACTGCTGTCGTTTGAAGAGGAAAGGTCAAGACCACAGCACAGCACTTGATTTGTGTTTTCTTTATTCACAGTTTGGGGGGAGTGGATAACTACCGTCAAATAAGATATTATTTTGCTGAAACTTCCAATTTGTAAACTTGTCTTTTTTTTTGCCATGTGTGCAAATGCTCATGAAGTGAGGGCATAAATACATGCAGTATTAAAAAAAAAATAGGCATGCTTGCAAATTCGAATCCGCCAAGAGGTACTTGCCTTTGCCGTCTTTTTTTTTTTTTTTTCCTTGGGTATCTCTATTGCCAAGAAAGAATGTTGGCGGCATCCCACGGCCTTGATGCCCAGGACTCAGCCAAGTGGCACCAATTGTTTTCCATGTTGGGGGCATGAAAGCTGGGCTGGTTCACCGCTAATCAAAATCCTCCAAAAAGGTCTGCGTATAAATCCTTCGACTTCTTCCTTGGCCTCCATTCCCCCACCCTGCCATCCTCACAATTATGCACAGGCATTGCCATAAATCTAATGCGCTTTCATGAGCTGTGCGAGTACATAAAACGTGTTTGCGGGATTTGCATACAAACATACTTATTCCAAATCCCCCCTCAGAAGTTGTAAATGATTGTCTTTTCCTGAAATACATCTCAGCAAATTGTATTTGGGCATGTTTATGAATCCTATTACGGCACGGGTTTTATCATATTTTGCGGACAGTGATGGCTTCTCAGCCGAGCTGTTAAGAAGAGGGAGCGAGGGGCCTTGGGCAACGCACATTGTCATTTGTTTCAGATGGGCGGCGGATTCCCCTTCATTGCTCCATGACAGGTTCGCAGTACCGAGATGGATCTCTCAAGTCCGCGCATTAGGCCTAATTCGGTAACGACTGTCTAGCGAGTCGAAGCGGCTGCGGCCACGCTTGCTCGGCATGTATGATTTGATTGGCGCAATTGTAGAGACTCGAAATCAGAGGTCTTTAAAAATGTTTGGATAACAAGCTGAAAGAGGAGAGTGAAGCGGATAATAACAGAGATCTCTATAGTTTAGCTTATTATTATTTTTGAAGTATTTATGTTTACTTTCCCGAGTTGAAATTCAGACTTTTATCAGCAGCTTCCATTTCCATGTCACTATTGCACACCGAGGCGCCGAGATGACAATGGTAACATTGTTTGAACATGCCGCTCACGCTACCTGTCTGAGAAGCAGCCGTAAATCAAGCACATTTCAAGGCTATCACAAAGTCTCTGCTGGTTTTCCTCAGGGGCCGCACGGACTCATCAAGCATTAATTGGTGCGACAAGCTGCTGAGTGGGGAGGTCATAAACATTTCAAGAGTTATAAAACTTTCATTAAGTTCTCACGATATCGCGCAAGCGAGTCACCCCCATGCTCTCTGCCTCGCCTTTTTTGTCTGGGGACTGTTGAAGAGGGGAGCGGTTGGGAACAAGTGGCCTCTTTGTGGCGCGGGGAGCCTTTTTCAAACTGTCTCGGCCTCTTGACTCGTCCTAAGCCAGAGATCAGAGCTTGGAAAGTGGCAAAACAAAAGGGCCGATTTAATGAGATTGTAAAAGAGGCCGAGTGGAAAGGAGGGGGTTACCAAAGAGCTCGACTGCCAGCTCAAAAGGTCCATTTCAAAAGGTCTTTTCAGGATCTCCTCTAAAGCTGTCTCAATATGAGCGGGACCAAATCAAAGGGATCCAAGTGCTCTGACAGCTTTTGACATGACGAAGACATGAATATTTGTCTCAATGCTGTCACATTCCGGACATGGAGTGCCTCTTTTGCACGAACATCTGTATTTTACTGGATGGATACAGTGGAACCTCGAAGGTGGAAAACAATCAGTTCTCGGACACGTTTCAATTAATAGGGTCAAACCTTTGCTGTTCTTGTGTATATTATATTTTATATATATATATATATATATATAAATTCGACCTTTCTGGATGTCAGCCACTTTGTCAATTTGTTGGTGCCATGCAGGGGCTTGTCTTTCCATGGCAGTCCATCTGGCTCCTTCTCCTTATTGAGCTTCTGTTGGCTGGCGCATTCACAATGCCGGTCAGCCCCGGCCGGAGACCTTCATCTCGATTGGAGGCCTGTTGTTTCCTCCTGGATAATGCCCATGCTTTGCGTACATTCCCAGGATGTTGGACTCCATGCATTGTAAGGAGCTTTCTTATGAACATATCTTATTACAAATACACATGTTAAATATGGTGGTCTTTTTTTTTTTTTTTAATGCCTCCTTGCCTTGATCGTTTGTTCCCAACTTTTGTAACCTCTGACATAACTGCATAAAGGCAGAATTTGTTGCCCCATTTTATTGCCCCCCCCGACCCCCTGCCAGACATGACAGATTAATGACAGATAACAAAGCCTGGTGTTCCTGGACAGGCTGTCCAGTAATGAGACACATTCCCAATGGATAGGCGAGGTGTCACCACTAACAAATTCACAGACTGGGAGTGCAATTAGTCTGAAAAAGGCTGGAAAATTGGACGACATCAGCATGGGCCAAGACGATTGAAGGCAGCTGAAAGAAAAATGCCCCTTTGGTACCAGGCATCCACCATAGGAGGGGCGTAAGGGTCTCTCTTTCTCCTCCACATCTTTCTCCATGAAGAGATGTGGACAGGTTACCTTTATGGAAACATTATTCCTCGACTGCTCCATGGCAGGAGTTCATTACAACGCAGCCTTACGTTGAAATATTCTCAAGAAAATGTCAGCATATGTAAATGAGGAGTCAGCCTTCATGCGGATCTCATGTTTTGTTCAAAGCTGTTGCAACCTTTCTTTTCTCATTCATGTCTGGCTTCATCAGCAGTGATAATTCCAAAACGATGCACAGTATATCCTCTTGGAAAAATAAACAGGAAATGACAAGAAAGTCGACATTTTTGCCTCGGTCTGGTTTCAAACACACCATTCATTGTTCTCGTGTTTTTCATTGTAACTGTCCCTACAGCATGACATCGGCTATGAGAAGTTGAGCTACGGCCACGCGACGACTGCTCCCGGGAGAAGCATTATTCCAAAAATGGGTGTCGTGACAGGAGTTCCGCACATTGGGAGCCAGATTCTCCAATCGTTTCGAAATCATTCACAGTTAATTTCCCAATCGCAAAATCGATGAAGGAAATATGGCCAAAAGAAAAAGGGACAAAATATATAGGTTTTAGCAATATTGATTTTATGTTTTGTAGCTGTAGTTATATCTGTACTAGTAAGCCATATTAAATCATGTTGAACTGCATCGATCCCTCAGGGCAGTTTAAATATTAGTGAGCATTAAATCAATATCAATGCGGTCTGTTGTTACACACTAAAAAGGACGCGGGCATGATTCAACATTTATGCAAAACAACTGCTAAAGTCTGGCGTGGCGTCTTGGCTGGTGCCATGCTCGTGCACTGCGCGGGCCCCGTGGCTACTCCCGGCGATGAGAATGGATAGAGCTTCTATTCACAGCCACCCGTGTGTGCCGAGTGCCTCCATTCATCGCCTCGCCCAGTCGTTCCCTCGACGTGACGGCTACCATGGGAGGCTAAGGCTAACGCCCAAGCATCGAGCATCCGTGCTCGCTTTGATGCTGGGCTAAATAATTTCCCACTTTTGCATGTATAAATGCACCAACATCTTAGGGTTCTTTTTTCTCTCTCTCTCTCTCAAAAATTCATTTTGTGCCTTGGTACAAATGATGCCAGCGAGTTCATCTCGAGCTGTGAGGAAATGTGTGTCTTTGAAAAGAATAATGCAGTATCTCCCAAAATGAGCCTCTGCTGTACCTCGGCGCCTGGGTTGAAGCTGCGGGAGCGCCATCAGCCTAATGAAAATTCCATTAACATCCTCGGTATTCCTACTTCTACAGTCTACATTATGCAACACATGGGCATTGGGGCCACGATGTCTAAGTTTGCTAACATTTCTTAAGCAGGATCAAACTCTGGAGTCAATGTGAATTTGATGAGTTCAACAGTATAAATATTCACTTTACACATAATGTAGTGCATCCTCCAAACCTGAACGCAAGCTGTTACCAGACTCACAAGTTGTTCCAATTTCATCCATCCAGGCGTTTCCTCTGCTACTTGTCCTCATTAGGGTGAAAAAAGGCAGGCGCAACTGAGCCAAAAGGCGAAGCGCTCGATGTACCGGTGGGTCTAGGTTCCTACACTCACTTACGGTCACGAGCCGTGGGTCGTGACCGAAAGGAGGAGATCCCGGATGCAGGTGAGCGAAATGGGTTTCCTCCGCAGGGTGTGCGGGCTCTCCCTGAGAGAGAAGGTGAGGAGCTCGCTCGTCCGGGAGGGGCTCCAGAGTCTCCGAAGTGGCTGCGGGGAGCCTCAAGCTGTTGCCCCTGCTTCTCGACCCTGAATAAGCGCTGGAGAATGGATGGATGGCACAATGAAGGTTGGAACTCCCGAGTTTTGTTTGACTCCAATTGTAGGAGAACTGTTGTATAAGGCCTCTTTGGCGCACAGAATTAGTGACTTGAGCTAGGCCGTTGTATCGCGAGGGACTTCCTCTTTGGCACACTTGGATTCAGTTAAGACCATGGGGCGACACGATGTTACATGGGTGAGGAAAAGTCTACGAAAAACCACGTGAACTTTTCAGAATATTTTCCAAGAAAACTAAAAGCCACTTCAGAAGTTCCACTGTCTATCTGCAGGCACTGGCAAATGCCAGGTAGATTTTGGGGGCCTTGTTTGGGAGGACTCTTCTTCTGTAATATCACTACATATTGGGTGGAATTGATATAAAAATGAACTTTTTGGACTCATTGACTGCAAGCCTACGATGTGCAAGGATTCTGTCATTTGTTATGAAGCAAATGTATGCGACAATATCGGAAATCCAGTTAGGAAGAAAAGTGATGAGTTTCAGGAAGGCACTGGAATCTCCATGCAAATGCATAATAATCACACGGTCTACAATATTACAAAAAATATCTTGAATTCAATTATCACGCGGGCTGAAATAATCCTAATGTTATTGGAAACTCAATTACAGAAGCAAGCCATGTCTGGAAATTAGCTGAACTTAGCAACGGCAAGTCAGCCCCTTGTATTCATCAAGTATGGATTATCACAATATTACATGTTCACTTTGATTGTGCTGTCCAAAGACAAACAGTCACAGTCACTGCCGCAACTCCCCCCTCCCCCCCAACCCCCTTTGTTTTATTCATGAACTGCTCTCTGATCTATTATACATACAAAACTGATTCTATGCCGATCGCCTCGGGCTCAAAGGCTCAGACATAGAATTAATGATATTATATACACATGCATGATAATTGTGTATGATTCGGTCAAACACCGAGGTATTCCTTTATGTGTGATTACCATTGTTGCTCCGCTGGCAATTATTTTCGTTAATGTCGCTAATATATTGTTCACGTTATTGTTTTATTGCGGCCTTTCTCTTGGACTTATTCACAAAAGAGCGGCATGTACAGTAGGTAGCTGCTCTTTTGTGAATCATGGCGTTGCTTGACAAGGCTCATGACATTAAGTGCATCAATGTTGAAAGAATATTACTTTGAAAATAAATACCAAACTAACACAGGTCAACCGCGAGAGATGAGTGGTAGCTCATTAAAAATATTAATGAAATGCTGAAGCTCCTCTGCAGTGTTGGTAGAGAGTACTTGATTTTGTCGTATTGTCATGCTAAATGTACTTCCTCTGGCGCACTTGAAGGCTAGATCTTGGCTATTAGCATTTGTATATTTATGGCGACTTGGTTTCTGATTTGCATACCTGGGCATGATTGAAAATACAATTTACATTTGGGAAATTCCAACGCATGCTGCAAGCGAGAATTTTGCATATTGCACGTGATTTTCCAAATCGCCCCCGCCCCCCTTTGGCTTTTCTTGCGACACGTGCACAGTCATGACAAAAAGATATGAAGTGTAATGACCACCGAATGGAAAAAGAATTTAATGCAACGTAAGGCAGCTTGATTTCAGACGCGGCTTTAAAAAAAACTGTCACACAGCCAAGTCATCGCTGTAAACGTACGCTTGTTGGAATAAAATCAGCAAATCGAGTCCTGATATCCCCTGCAGTCCAGCATCTGCAGTCCAACTGGTCGACTGTGTTTCAGCCATGCCCATGTCCATGCCCATGTCTACGCAAATCAACGTGAAAGGTTCTCCTCAGGTCACGCTGCTCGACCCCCACCCACCCCCCCACCCCCAGCTCGCACCGTCTTTCCAGCCATGGCTGAGCTGGGGAATATGCCGCCTTGCTCCGAGACGACTTCAATCCGCTATTATCAGGAGTGCGCACATTGCCGCTCACAAGGGTTTAATTTATTTGTGCCTGTTTGTGCCCAAGATTAAAGTTTAATTGGCGCTGACTGGCAGCTCCCAAGTTTTGACTAATTCTCCTTATCGGGAATGCTTACTGAGTAGCTGTGGGCAATGTGAGGCACGCCTGCCTTTTTACACACACACACACACACACACACACACACACACACACACACACACACACACACACACACACACGCACACGCACACGCACACACACTCTTCAAGCGACAACCATCAAAATAATCATTTTCTTTAATTGGTTAATATATTGACTACCTGTGATGACATGGGTGTTCTTTAGGTGTGTTTGAATGGAATTGTACTTGTGTCAGGTGAAATTAGCACTGATTAGGTTAATACTTGAAAATTTCCTGCATTGTATGTAAAAAATATCCAACCCGATTTGACCTACTTTTTGTGTGTCTGTGGGGGGGTGTATTGTAGGTGCGTTTTTATTTTAAAATCCTTTAAGATTAGAAATGATATATATGTATATACACACACACACACACACACACACACACACACACACACACACACACACACACACACACACACGCAGTGTGATAGTGATGACATTCCCTTTTCAATGTGACCCTAATACTGCTTTGTTCACATGTTTTGCAAGATGTCATCCAGATTCCTTAAAAGGGAGGCTTGCAGTTTAAAAAACAAAAACAAAAACAAAACACATTCACTGTCATATGTTAGAACTGTCTGTATGACCTGACAGAAGAATATGATTACGATGATCTTTGGAGAAAAAAATTTTTAGTAATCCTTCTCTGAATCCATCATATGCCTCTAACGTCGGTTATGAGTATAATTTTAAAACGAATAGGAAAAAAGAATAAGCCACGAGAGACGGTGGAGGCAGAGTGGTGTTGCCGTGCCCACATGGGCACAGACACTGCTTAAACTTAGCAAGTTTTCAGACCCTCTAGTGACTCTTTTTCCAAAAAGCAACGAGTGACAAACCGAGCGACATTTCCCGGTGTTAGTGGCGACTCTGGTGTGCGTCTCGTTCTTACCGTTGTCAACGTGCAGCGGGTGCTCACAGGTGGCCTGGTCCTCTCGCAGCACTAAAAGGAGGGTCTGAAAAACAATTGAAAATAAAATGATGAAACGGAATGAGGGCCGAGTATGAGTGACCATCATTTTCTCAACTGTCATTGTGATGTGTTCTATTGTCTCTTTTGGGTTAGATTGTTCGTGTAGATTGTTTACAAAAAAATAAGGTTAAAATGTTTCATTGTGACCGAACCAAACTTAAGTCCGAGTTACTTTGTTGTTGTTGTTCTTGTTGTTGTTTTATGTTTGGTTCGGTCACAATGAAACATTTTAACCTTATTTTTTTGTAAACAATCTACACGAACAATCTAACCCAAAAGAGACAATAGAACACATCACAATGGCAGCAAGAACAACAACAAAATAACTCAGACTTGAGTGTTTGTATTGGCTGACTTTTGCCGGTCCAGAGCTCGGATGAAGAAAGAGGGCTGGGATCGTGACAAGAAAAGAAGCAAGAATCGACAATTCATTTGTTATTCCAAATATAATTAGGTTGGGATTTTTTTTTTCTTCCTCACCTTTTGTCCTTCCCGCGACGTGATCCCTCTCCTACAGCGTTCATTCCAACACGGTCAACGATGCGATGAGGCGTCATTTCGGGATTTGAATCGACTGTCAGGACAGCCAATAGCTACTTTCCTTACTTGCAACACTGCCACACGCAAAGCCTCAACTTGTTGTCTAGACACACAGCAGCCTTAGTTTCCTTGGCCGGATTTTTTTTACTTCACTATAGCAACAAAAGTTAAAAAGAAGGAAGTGAACAGCTCTCGAGATAAAACAGGGAACAAAACAACACCGAATCAATCGTGCTAGCAGAGTAACTTCCGTAGCTACATTGGCCTGCGTGCTCACGCAGTGCGTGCGCCGCGCATGCTCACTTGAGTCAGGGGGCGGGTCTTTGGTCTGAGACTCGAATGAGGCGGGGGGGGGGGGGTAGGGGGCTGTTCCTTGGTCATTCTCCCTACGTTTTTCCTTCCGCCTTCGTCACCGTTGATTCGTACGTTCCTGTTTATTTGCATCGTTTATTCGTCAATTCTTTTGGTACTTTGTAAATTATGATCGGAGGCCAACCAGTTGCAAACCACAACAACAGCACCGTGGTTGATGCTGCCGCATTTTCCCATGAATGGTTCTCGCATCAATCATTATGTAGTGCATTACCGTCAAGCGATCCCATTTCCATAAACGCACATTTATGACGGAATAATACACACGCGTAAATAACGCTGATAATCTCGGCCTGTGTTTGATCAGCCGAACGTCGGAGGAGCGATCGCTTGTGACCCGCAATATTAGCGGCAGCTATTAAAATGTGCGTACAATTTGCAAAGCTTCATTTAGTCAGTCGGGGAGACGTGCGTGAAATAGAGTTCCTTTGGTCGTAACTAATGTCTCCCGATTTCTAATGAGCGTCGCAGCCACAAAGCTCCTCAAGTGATAAACATTGGATTAACAGACTCTCGGGAGAGGAAATGGAGCCATCATTCCAAACTCATCCGCTTTGAACAGGCCAGCAGATGTATACGGCAACGCGGCAGTGTTTATCAACTGAAAGTGATGCACCCCATAGTTTAAAATTACATGGCCCTGTCATTAGGTCACTTTTTTTTTCTTTTTGCAAACTGGCATGTCTATTCAACCTAACTGGGCGGGTGCTACATTTCTGTATCGCTTGGGCAGTTTGCCATTTTAAATGCACTGTTCTTCTTATTCTCAGAAATGAAGTGTTAGTGTCCTATTCAAATTCATATTCAATGCAGGTTGTCCAAGCTTTGTCATCCGAAGGCCGTGTTCATACAAATGCGAGGAGGCAAGGGCCACGTTTAACATTCTTGCACTTTAACACTTTAATTCATTCATCCTGCTTGTGAACATTTTCTCGTTAGTTGGGAAAACGCTTACATGGCTGCTTTCTGTTCAAGGTGAAAAGGCAAATTGTTGAGTATTTTTCAAGATTCTCAGGTGGCTAGCAGCCCTCTATCTCAGTGGACTAGATCCCCCCCTGCTCGGAGGAGTAGCTGAATCCCATCTGGACATTCAGAACCAAAACAAGAGCAAGCTGTACTCAGCCGGCCATTTTTCAGACAGTCACGCGAGAATGATCAACGTGACACATTCATGATTCGGACTTTGACACAGCAGTGTGTGGAAGAAACAGCTGACGCTTATCTTTACTCATCAGTGTTTTGAAGAGAAACTTTTGTTGTAAATGCAGGTGTTCATTTGTATCTTTGCACAGCTAGAAAAGTTATTCAGAATGGAAATCTGTTTATTCACAGCAGTGGCACCAATTTCTTTTCCACACCCTACTTTCTCCCTCTGTCCACCTCCACCATTTTCTTTTCTTGGACTGCTCCTTAATCTCCATCTGGAAGACGCTGCTCCTCGGGTAGCGCAAAGTGCCCAAGAGAAGATGTCACTTTGAAGAAGCTCCGCGAAGCGGAGAAGTCTTTCATTGCCACACATGATTGCTAACTCTCCCTCCTCCAGGTGTGACTGAGGTGACAACTGAGTGGGAAGAGCGTTTAGCACCTGAAGCACGGTGGAGTTGAATCTCCTCCCGGCCAGGATCAGGTGCTCTCTGTGTGGAACTGGAAACCGCGATAGCTATCTTGACCCTGCAATAAGCACTCTGTCCCGCATGTGAGGAAGTGTGCATGCGTCTGATTGAGACTGATGCGTGCCGATTGGTTTTGCCAGGCCGTGTTCGGCGGCGGCTCGCCGGTGTCAGATGAAATTAGCAGCCCCCGATGAAGACCTCCGGGCCCGTAATGCATCAGTGGTACATAAGAATTGAACCGGTCTGTGTCCAAACTACGGCCTGGGGGGCCATTGGCGGCCCGCCAACCATTTTTCAGTGGCCCGTGGCACACACTAACAATGACATTTGACACGGCCCACAAGGCTAGTAAAAAAAGAAAATTTAAAAAAGGTGCAGGTGGGCAGAGTGAGAAAGTAGGGCGTTAAGAAAAAAGAGGTGCCACTACTACTCAAAAACTGATTCACAATCCGAACAGCTTTTCTCGATGTGCCAAGATACAAATGAACGACTGTATTTACAACTAAAATATATCATTGCTTGCCTGACTGATCTTAGCGTGTGGAAAATTTTTGAAAGCGGCCCTTGCATCCTCGCATGTGTATGAATGCGGCCCTCGAAGGAAAAAGTCTGGACACCCCTGTGCTCACCAGTCATCTACTGTGCCGCTTATAATGACTGAAGAAAATACATAAACCGTCAGTCAGAGTTTGAATTAAAAGTCAGACACACTCTGTAAAGAATAATCTTCTACCCTCCACCTACTTCATCTTCCGGTCCCTGTAGGAATTGATATATATTTCCTCTACTTTAGTCACTGGCCATGAAAAACACGTTGGGAGTCAGTAGTTGTTTACAAGAAGAAACAAAATAAACAACACTGAAAAATGGCCATAGCGCTTGACTTTTTGGGAAACAATGAATGGTGCTAGCGGTGGGCAAATGTGCTCACGGCAAAACACACGTCTCTCTTGCCCCCCCCGTGTGCGTGTGTGTGTGTGTGCGTGTGTGTGTGTGTGCGCGCTCGCTCTCCACGTTGGTGGTTTCTCACTGTGTTGGGAAAGAACATATTCAAATGCGCGTGGCTATTAAATGTTAATTTGCACAACAGATGAACGCCAAGTACAGTGCTTCATCAACTAAATCTCCCTCTGTTGCACAAGTTAAACGACCTCTTGATTTTTGGCATGAATGCAACTTTCCAAATGTACCCAGACTTATTTATTTGGTTTTTCAGCTTTCCAAGTAGAAGCGCATTCAATTCTTCTGTCGTTTTGGTCCATCGGAAACAAAACAAAACAAGAAACAGAAGAAAAAAAAATGTCCAAGTGGAATTTTGATCGGCATGGTGGCGTAAATGCTTCCTGACAACATCAACAAAATCCCAGCAGAGAGTCTTATTGAAGGCAGCAAGCAAGCTTAGCGTGTTGATAGATGAGGATTACCGCCGCGGTCTCAGAGCTTTCAACACCGACGGATCCCAACAAGGCGCAGAACTCACAAAAATGTGTACTTAATGGTTTCAATGTCAGCTTTTGAAGGTAGATCAGAAATACTGGAGTTGGTAAGTGGCGTTCGGATCTAATAAGAGTTCTTTGGTGTTGGCTTTTTTTTTTTTTTCTTGGTGCGCAAAGAGCAAGAGCTCTTGTTTCGATAGTTGTCGGCGACATTGTGGAAAGACTGCAAAACGGATTTCCATACACCTTGTATCACATCCAGTATGCAAAGGAAGACTGACAGTACTTGATGTTCCTTTTTTGTGCAAATCAACATGGACGCGTCAGCTCATTTATTTTTTTCTGTAGCTTTTCCTTTAGAAAGGGGAAAGTCATCACATCAGAACCCACTCAATTGAAAAGAGTGATCAAGGGGGCAATCGAAATAAGGAGGCGCCATGGCCGGACAGGAGGCCGTTAAGGAGGCTGGATCGTGCATTTGATTGGACCAAGTGGCTTGAGTCGCAGCTACGTTGCATTTTAAAGACATTGCGAGAAAACAAGCCATCTTGTTTCTCCCAACCGAGTACAAGCGGATGGAGGCGGAATCATGAAAGACGTCGACAGCTCGGCCTTCCCAGCCGTGATGCACGGAGGTGAGTCAAGCGCCGCCATGGACACCCACGCCAAAACGTTGCTGTCAGCAGTGCTCCGATGCTCTCCGTCGGCGTGTAAACGCCTGACACCTTCTCCTGAGCGCATCTGCAACGGAGCCGCAACACGCAGTCACACCACAGATGCTGAAAGAAAGACCCCGGCGCCCGAGCGCCCCGGCGCTCCCTCCCCGGCGCCCCAGCTTTTGAGCTGATGTCGCCTGACGCGGTCACAACATTGTTCCTGCATGGCTACGTCGGGCATGAGGCCGAGCGCCGCGTCGGGACGTACCTGCTTCCTGTTTGAAGGCTCCGTGGAAAACCGTTGTGACGAGCACCTGGTCGGTGTCAGCGCAAGTCAGCATGAGGGCTCCACCGGAGAGACCTGCGGACCCGGAGCAAACGAAAGCAGAGCCTTACTTTAGAGAGCCCGTTGGGCTGTCACTTGCCCCATCTTATATCGCAAAACAAAAGTGCTGACTTGCACTTTCCAGAGGTGTCTTATTCATCTTACTCTCACCTCCACCAAGGGAGGCCCGGTTGCACGTTTTGCTCCACAGACCAATTTACATGGTGACGAAAAGGAACAGAATTGACGGATTCTGTGCTTTAGCATCTAAATTGTGTTTTCATATTACTGCTCACTTGTCCTGAGGGTGACTCAAATCTCACCACTTTTATTGACCCCGCTGTTGTCCGCTCGAGTGCAAAGTATAGACCGGGAAATTCTCCCCCTTTGTCTGTTGTGTTCAAGTCGTGGAGGATTTCTGAAAATCGGTGCCATCACTACCAATATATTTGTTTCACATTTATACTGTGGAACTTCTCAATATTCAAAGATGCAAATAAATGATAAGAACACGATTTATCTTCAAAACACTGTAGTGACTAAAGATAAGCCCATTTAGGAGGCAAAACTAGTTTCTTCCTCTTTGTGCTCTCAGGTTGACTGATGACGACGCCACATGAATGATCCTCAAGCAACCGTTTGAAAAATGGCCACCCGACGACCATTTTTTTTTCCTTTTTTTGCTTCTGAATGTGCAGATGGGACTCGGCTGCTGTTTAGTCCTCAACTATTTGCCTTAACACCTTCAAGAGAAGGCTGATGAAATGAGCCAGACAATAGAAACAATTGCGAATTGCTCTCTTGACTGACTTTAGCGCGTTTCAAAAAGTGGATGAATTTGAAAATGGCCCTTCATCCTTCCATTTTTTTCTGGAGGTGGCCCTCAAAGGAAAAAGTTTGGACACCCCTGTGTTAAACAGTCAAAATCCTTCAATGGCAATAGAGGGATTCAAAAAAAAAAATCCATCATAATGTTACCTACCACCATAAAAGTAGAACAGCTGCTTTGTGAAAAGAAGTAGGCCACTGCAAACAAACGCAACGCAAGGAGGACAAGAATGCTGCTTCTGAATGTTTTCAGCCTTGCCCCAAATCGAGGACACACTTTTAAGGTCAGCAGAGTGTCGCGGAAGTGCAGCGGGTAGCAGAATGTTGCCGGCACTCGGCCGGGTGCGTTGCTGAACCTCGTCGACGTCTGTGGCAAGGTCACGGCGGGAGGCATAAATGGGACTTGATGGCTCTGTTGTTCCACGTCATCCGCCGTGCTCTTCTCCAGACCGTTCGGGGACGGCACCGCTGAGTGCAGCTGACATGCTGTATGCACAAAAGAGGCAAGCCATGTTAGGGGAGGAAAAAAATAATAAGGGTGGCAAAAATAGAGCCCGTTCTCACCGTGGTGAGACACAAGCTTCAGTTAGCCCACACAATGAATTGCTGATGCATTTGCCGCATTCATCCCGACGCTTTTTCTTCTGCCCTTCACACACTCATCCCTGAGTTTTGTTCGCATTTGTTAAACGACGTAGGCAAAGATAATGGAAGTGGACCCTAATGTTACTCCAGACTTTTTTCCCTCTGCTTTGGCAAATGCCTTTTTTTTTTTTTAACTGCAAATTATAACCATAAAAAAAGCCTCTGATCCAACCCATTCTGTTAAATTAATAGAAGCACGCAAAAAAATGTAATGATAGCAATTAAGTCTGGAAAATGCTAATTTTATAGTCAAGGACGATTACCTCATTTATAGCATGTGCTGGAATGATGCCAGACGAAGGTAATTTAGATCCGGGTTGCTCACGGTTACATCATGATGAATAGGAGATGAGCGGGGCTTCATCACGCGCACCTCCAGTCGCACGACTCTCAATCACATGAGGAGCGTCAACGCTGTCAGGGGACAACCGGCGGTCCACAGGGCAGAAATGAGACTGTGGCTGAGTGAGGGTAAAATCCATTTGGAAAAAAGATGTGAGCGAGCGCTCGGGCGTGCAAAAAGGGCGCTTGAGCCCTGACCATGAGCTCGAAAGGCTGTTGAATGAATGAAAGTGGAAGATTAGTGGCCCCTGCCTCCTCGCGTCTGGATGAACGCGGCCCTCAGACGAAAAAGTTTGGACACCCCTGCTCATAAGGTTTTATTGCGCATCATTTAAAATTTCCCATCAAAACTCCACACCCGAGTGACATTTAAATGCAAGCATTTTGAAAACCTAACTGCATCGGGAAGTGTAAAATACTCACCTAAGTTAATTATTTGAGAGAGGCAGCTGGAATGGCATTCCTTTTTTATAGGAGGTCTGCCTGGTGCAATGACGTCTAATAGCTTCCCATTTCGCTTGAGCACTCCCTCCATGCCAGTACAGTACGACATGATGATAGGCCTCGTTGCGACCAACAGCTGCCTTTTCCTGTGTCATAAAAACTGCTGTTTCTTCCTCTTTTTCTTTTTATTTTCTTAGCAGGGGTGCATGTTTTTATTCATTTGGGGGGAGAAAAAAAAAAGTCATATTAGGATTAGAAAGTCCAGTTAGAAACTTTGGCAGCCATTTCTTCCCCAGATTGTCACTTATCGATTGTGCAGCGCAGTTTTTTTTCCCTTCTGAATGACTAGAAGAGTGATTGTTGTCGCACAATTTCTAAAGCTTTTATCTAGTACTCACAGAGTTTGCAGAACTAAAAGCATAAATACCGCTTTGTGCTGTCCGGCAAACGGTTCGGCCATTCCAGAACAAAATTGCCGATGGCCTGGTCAACCTCGCATCTGCGGCCCCTTCTCAAGGTCTCTCATTTTCCTCCGGATGGGGTTTTGGGAGTTATTCCTTGCTCTCCTGGCGGTTAAGGTCACTTTTGCGAGGTGGTAGAGTCGAGGACCCCAAAAAGCAGGGAGGAGCAGGGTGGACTGAGCAAGATGAAATTTACCCAAAAAATACAAACAGGACGTCGCTGGAAAGAACTCACTGAAGTACTCGAACAAAGTCCTGAAAACCCAAGTCACAAAAACCTGGAAACAGAAAACAAAACATGGCAGGAGCATACAGACGCTCACAATGATCCAACCAAGATTGAGCGAACCCAGGGAAGTAAATACAAGCAAAGTGACGAGACACACCTGGACAAAACACAAAGGCTTGAGGGAGCTGATTGGTTCAACACAAGGGACACCGATGACGAGAACAGGTGCGCTCAAAAAAGGCATATGTAACCTAAACAAGTCTCTTTGAGACGCGTTTTGTGGTTAAGGGCAATAGACATAAATGTGTGACTTGACCTGACTTGTTATGATTGCAAATGATTTGAAGGCGGATCTCATTATTTCGATTTTCATGATTTCCCAACTGGAGAAAATGTTTGGAAAATTGACCTACATCACGGCCCCACGATGATCGACCTCAAGTAGGCTTGAGACAAACCCAAAAGATGGTCACGCATCTTGTATTTGCAATTCCGATCTACATATGAGGATAGAAACAAAGGGAAGACACCGGGTGTGAATAAACCAGCGCAAACCCCAATGTATATTTGACCTCACGCTAGCAAAGAGTGAGAATGACATTCGACTCAAACAGAGAAAATGACCGACGGTGGGATGATTTTATCTATCGCAAGACTCATAACAGCATATGCGTTTGTCAATATTGATCAAATAAATCCCAACTACTCCTCGACGTACTTTGATTTCAATTTCAGGAGAGGATTTCACTGTGAAAAATGTGTTGTGATAGAACGCGAGATATTGCACACGTATTTATTTATTAATTTTTTTTATACCGCGGTCATATGAGTAACAATTGCAGGCGGGTCGTACATTGCACCTGGGCTGGACTCTCTGCGGCCCCCATCCATCTCTCGCACAGATTGTGCTCCGGTAGGCGGAGGCCTGCCACGTTAATGGAAAGGGGGCGACGCTGGGAGCATAGAGCCCGGAGAAGCCGGAAATGATCCCTCAGGCCATTGCTGCCACAGGATGAAATAGCGAGACTATTACCGTGGAGTTGTAAAGCTCCACACGCGCCACGCGCTATCATAATAGAATATTGATTCTATCAGATGCCAGGCCGCGGCCTGTCCCCGCGATGAAGAAGCGAGCACTAAAGGTCATTGTGTGAGAGAAGAGAGTGGGGGGAGAGCAGGGGTGGGGGGGGGTGAGAAAGGAGAGCATCAGCCATAGAAAAGAATATTTTGTGCATCACAAACTAGAGTGGCAACTGTGTGCATTGAGTTCATCCTACACAACAGGGGGTTTGAAAAACGACAGCCCGGCGGCCGTTTGTGGCCCCGTCATCCATTTTCCAGCGGCCCGCGACATGACCCAAAAAAATGATAGAATACTAAAAATGACATTTGACATGGGCCACAAGGTTAGTTAAAAAAAGGTGAAGGTGGGCAGCGTGGGAAGGGAGGCTGTGCTGTAGAACTTATATTCCAAGATACAAATAAATGATGTAAAGAAGAACATTTTTTCTTTATCAAAACACTGTCGTGAATTAAGATGATTCAATTTTACAGGCACAAATTGTTGAAGACATCACATGAATGATCCTCAGGTAAGTGTTTGAAAAATGGTCACGGCTGCCGTTTAGGGCAGACTGTCGTGAATTAAGATGATTCAATTTTACAGGCAAAAATTGTTCAAGACATCACATGAATGATCCTCAAGTAAGTGTTTGAAAAATGGTCACGTGGCGAAATTTTTTTTGTTTTGTTTCGGTTCTGAATGTGGAGATTCGGCCGGCGTTTAGGGCAAAGCTGTTGGCCACCCCAAACACTAGGAAAAATCATCAACTATTTTCCTTTTTTAAAAAGTAGATGAATTTGAAAGTGGTCCTTTCACGCTGCCATTTTCCTGTATGCGGCCCTGAAACAAAAAAAATCCCTGCTCAACAACCAATCCACGGTGTTCAGTGAAATTGTGTTTTCCTGCTCAGCAGCTGTCTCACACGCAGCCCTAAGTAACGGGAAGCAATTGGAACTATTAATTGTTGATCAAGGCAGTTGGGAAAAGTGCCAAAAGGAAAAAAAAAATGACAAAATGGGCACCCACCATGTCAACAGCAGCACAAGCAGGAGACGTTTATGCTTGATTGGAGTAATTTAATGTTTTCTTACCCCCCCCCCCCCAAAAAAATGCTCACAGGCAGGTAAGCGGGGGTTGGGGGTGGGGGGGGGGGGGGGCTTCACTGGAGGAAGCATTTCATGGCAACAGTTGGGCTGATAGAACTTTAAATTTGGAATTAAAATTTAAAAAAAAAGACAACAGATCATATTGTTTACGAAAAGGTGCTTCTTTAACAGTCCTCATGAAATAACGACAATGATAATGAGGCCACTTTTATCCTGTCTGGAGGAAATCAAGAATAAGCCTAAAAAAAAAAAAAATGTGTATATATATATATAT